>NC_087559.1:21250131-21550131 GCF_036250125.1 Pseudopipra pipra
AGTATAATAGAATCCTAGGATGGTTTGGGTTGGAAGGGATCTTAAAGATCATCTGCTGTGGGCAGGGACAGCTTTCACCAGTCCAAGTTCAGAGCTCCATCCATCCTGGCCTTGAACTTTTCCAGGCATGGGGCATCCACAGCTTCTCTGGGCAACCTGTGCCAGGGCCTCACCACCTTCCCAGGGAAGAATTGCTTCCTAATATCCAATCTAACCCTACTCTCCGTCAGTTTGAAGTCATTCCCCCTTGTCCTGTCACTCCAGGCCCTCGTAAACAGTCTCTCTCTCTCTTTCCTGTGGGCTCCCCCCAGGCTCTGGTAGGCTGCAATTAGGTGATAATCCCAATTCCCTCAGCCTTTCCTCCCAGCAGAGCTGCTCCATCCCTCTGACCAGCTTGGTGCCTCCTCTGAACTCACTTCAACAGGTTCACATCTTCCCTGTGCTGGGGACCCCAGAGCTGGGTACTGCTCCTGTAGTGCACATAACATCACCTCAACACTGCATCACCTAAACCAACATCAAAACATGGCAAGACGTGACTCAGGCTGCGTATGAGATTGGTTCTGATCTTACCTGCTGCCAAAAAATACAATCTGGAATTAGCAGGAATGAAGGGGAAAAGCTTTCAGAAGACCCACTGCACCACTAGCCAGTGCATGAAACCTGCTTTGGCTTCCTCACCTGAGGAGCTCAGATGATGACATGGGCAAGAATGACATACTGACAGTGTTAATACCATTTAGAGGACATATATCTCTGATAAAAGAATAATTTCTCTTCAAGGCATTTTCTTTCAGGCTTTCTTGTTTCCCCTAATACTTAGGAATACTTAGTCCAGTACTTAGGAAACTAAAAAAATGAGCTGGTTGTGTCAGGTTTTTTACCAGTGCAGCAGTGTGGCAATCCCTGAAATACCTCCAGAACGAGCATGGATACAACTGTTAAGTTAAACAAACACAAACTCCAGGTGAATTTGTAGCAGATTTAGTCACTACAAGCATGTGAAATGAACAGTGTGGGTGCCAAACTCTCACTGCAGGTCAACATGGGCTGACACTTTGACTTTTCTGAAAGTCAAATATCCAGAAGTGGCAAGGGATACAGACCCTGTGCACTGTATAAACATCTCTTTTTAAGGTTTCATGTAAACTCTAAAATAGAGAATATACCATCTATCAGTTTCTAAAAGTGCTACAAATTATCCTGGATAGCTGCTTGTATTCTCCAGCCATCAGTTTTCAATGATTAGGAAGTATTTCAGCTTTTAGAAGATAATCTATAGGTTATACATTAAAGAATCTCCAATAAATTTCTCTCAAAGCGTAAGGTTTAATTTCAGGAAATCCACTTAGTTCCACACTTGGCTTTTTTTCCCCTCAAAGCAGCAGACAGACAACTCCCAGTGGTCACATTAGCAAGGATCCTTGAGCTAGAGCTGCACAGCTCTAAAATATTTACCTCTTACAGTATATTCAGTGTGACCTACACATAACACAATGAATTATTTCTAGTTGAGCCGTATTCGCTGCTATTCACCCTGCTTCCTTCTTCTTAACTGTCTGATAGGGTTCAATGTTGTTCCATTTATTACCCATTTCTGTGCATATTAAATGAAAAAGTAAGATTAAACTTTCCACTGCAGATTTTTCTCTAAAACTTGTTATTGTAAATAACAACCCACATTTCTTGCCTCAACCCTTGTCTCATTAAAGTCAGCACTTAAATTATCTGAATATAACGTGGCATTACTTAGCAGCTACTGTGGAGATACATATATTACCTTTTTCATTTTTTCATGTGTGCATGTTTTTGTATATCTGTATGAGACAGAGAGTGATGGATGAACACAGAACACCCCACTTCTGTAGCCATTCCTGACCTATTTTCCTTCCACCTCTTTCACTGAAGTCATGGCAACTTCTTCTTAACCAAGCCTGAGTGTTTAATCCTGTCAAATAACTTCTTTGTGCTGTTCCACTCACCTCTGCTCTGGAGTTTCTTGGTGCTCTCTCAATATATCCAATGAATCCTTCAGTCTTTTTGCAATTTTCCCTCTACTCATCTCTGAAGGAGTCATCCAGTGACAAAAATCTCTCTTTTTATTCACCTTGAGTGGCATAAATGAGCTCAGCACACAGCTCCAGCTGCCAACTGAGAGCACCCAGACAAAATGGGTGGCTCTCAAAATTTGTGTTGAGCCTTTTAGACAGTCTGTAGAGTTGTATTCTGTCATGCACTATTGATTAAACCTTCATAATGAGAACTACAGACAGAAAATATTGCAAACCATTGCATGAGCTTGTAAAACAGTCTTTCATAGTGAGCTCTTGGCTACAAGCTCATGTAAAAAGTAATGGTAAGCTCTTATCTCTTCCACACAGAACAGGTCAAAATAAAACCATTACCTGACTGGCAAAAAAATAAAAAAAAATTGAAAAAATTACTCTGTCAACATATTTCTCACAATCACTGGTCCTGTACTAAACCCTAGTTACAAAAATAACCCCTAAGACATGAAAAGAAGCAGGGGGAAAAGGCAATAAAGAAAAACTTACAGGTCAAAAGAGAAAAAAGAAAGCTGCAAACAGACAGGAGCTATTTTGGGAGGTCCCAAATCCTTTGTCCACATTTATGGCTCCTGGGTCTTCATAAAATACCAGTTGCAAATTACAGTATGATTCTTAATTAAATTCAGGTAAATTCTAACGGTTCAGTTTTTCATTTATGAACTAAAACCAATAGTTAGAGTTCAAATAATTCAACAATAGTTGTTGCAGGGACTTTGGAAAGGCATCAGTTATTTCCCTTTCCACACAGAGGACAACTGTGCATATTTCAAGGCCTGCACTGATGAATATTCTGTAGCTTTTGTAAGAATTCCATAGCAGTATTTAGTGAGTCTTCCTCAGGAAGTCCTCCTGACACAGCAAAACAATTTTGCTGCTATATAAGAACGTAATGGAAAATAGTGAAAAAAATTAACAAAAAAAAAAGTGTTGTTCTTTTTTTGTTTTGTTGCTTGTTTTTTTTCCAGCCTGTGTTCACTCTAATTTTTTGCACACAAGAAAATCTCTCCTTTAATTTGATTTCAAACCCCAAGCAACCACTCTTTCTGTTAATGCCCTGAATCTACAAGGCTGTACTTAGAAAACACTTTTAAAACATGTCTAAACTTTTTTTTTTTCCTCTTGTAATGACACTTTTTCAAGAGCCAAAAATAGATAGAGGCTTTCTCAACTGCATGGAACTCTGTGCTTGACACAGTCCCCATGCTGAGATAGCCAAGAAGATGAATGTGACTGCTCTTTAATGTTCTTTTCAGTTGCTCGAGTGGCTGTAAAATCTCTTGCACCAAAGTCCTTCAGATTCTCAATTTCAAGATGGGGAGAAAATCTAATGGGGAGAAAAATCTAATGGGGAGAAAAATCTAATGGGGAGAAAAATCTAATGGGGAGAAAAATCTAATGGGGAGAAAAATCTAATGGGGAGAAAAATCTAATGGGGAGAAAAATCTAATGGGGAGAAAAATCTAATGGGGAGAAAAATCTAATGGGGAGAAAAATCTAATGGGGAGAAAATCTAATGGGGAGAAAATCTAATGGGGAGAAAAATCTAATGGGGAGAAAAATCTAATGGGGAGAAAAATCTAATGGGGAGAAAATCTAATGGGGAGAAAATCTAATGGGGAGAAAATCTAATGGATGCATTCTTGGACAGCTGAAAATAACAGGCTATTATTTACAAGGCCACAGGCACATTTAAAGGATTCCACAGCTATTGAAAAACATGCCTTGGAAGAGTTACATGCAATTTGTTTGCACATCTAGTCTCACAAATCCAATTCCCATGGGGAACTGGGGAAGGAAATAGTTCTTTTTTTTTTTATTAGTTCTTTTAGTTTTATTTCCTAATACACAAATACTTGACTTCACAATTTCTAAGGTAATTTTTTTTCTCCATAATAAAATTGCTATGTACAATATTCAATACAAAAATCAAAAAACATGGAAGTTTATCTTTCTGCTTCAGGATTCATCCCTCAGTGTAGAAGAAATCCACTTTGCATTTTGTCATCTGGAATGTAACTTTTCAGCCTGTCCTGTGCAAGACCTCTCTTCTTTAGGGGAGTTACAGGAGGGACTAATTGGTTTCAGGCAGCAAATGCCACCAATTGTATTGTGCTTTTAGTTTTCTGGATTTAAAGTTTGCTTGGGCACTTGTAGGAGGCTGTAGATAACTCACAGAGGAGGGGATGAGCTCACTTTTTTAATTGCACAAACCCAAACATAACTGAAACGAGGCCTTTCAGTAGAGGTTTTTTCTGACATAAATAAAAAAAAAAAATTAAAAAAAAACAACTCAAAAAAAAAACCCCAAACATAGAAAAAAAAAGCAGATGGAAAAAAAACCCCCGAACACAACAAACCAACAACTTATGAGAAACCAATTAAACCCCCAGCAAAGCCAGAAGAAACGTGCCTGGTTATTTTGGCATGTGCTGCTATTGACTGATTTGGCCAAACCTGTCATGGCACAACCAAGTTTTTGCTAATTTAGACCTTTGACTTTTTTTCATTTTACCCCTCCAAGCAAATTGTGCTTTTTTCATGGAGTTCTTTCCTTATAATAGAAAAAAGTGCATATACAGATATATACACATCTTTAGACACACTTTCCTATGTTAATAACAATAATAAAAATGTCCATAATGTTCCCAATTCTTAAAAAAAATTACCATTCTTCAGCAAAACTGAATGTCTAAGCCAGCAGCTTCTAAAGGTCAGGTTTTTAAGCACCTCACTCATCTCCCTGTGTATGTTTTCCAACTATGAGTAGAAAATAATTTCATTGCTAGAACTTTTACAAGTCTGTAACTAAGTGATATTTTAAATAGCTCATGTAAGATCTTTGCTACAAAAATGTACTTTCTATTTTTGGCCACAGTGCAGGCCAAAATTTTGCCATATTTTAGTATAAGAACCAACCAAATGCTACAAATTCCCAAAATGCACTTTAAGTAGTAGATAGTGAAATATTTCAGATATCACTCATAAAAAATTAACAGTATCATTCTAAATATATAGGCAAATAACAGATTAAATCACAATCATAGAAAGGTTTATTACTACCTTAAGTACATACAACTACTGAAAAGAAGTTGGTAACATTTTAGAGTTACTTTTCCAAAACATGAAGTTGTCTCCTAACACCAAGTTTTTATTATTTAAAACTTCCCATTACAAAATCCTATATTCAGATACAAGTGTATTTATTCAGACTTGTTGCAGACTGTTTAAACAAAGGGGTTTTTTTATGATGATTAGCTTCAAAAAAGCTAATGGCAATTCTTGACTGCATAAGAAAATAATATTTATTGTGATAAGCTCACAGCCTTATAGTTGAACTAAAAAGAAATGCACACATTGCCAACAGACTTCATCAAGAGATGGATGAAACCCTCCTGGATTCCTCCATAAAAATACTACAGAGCTGCATGTTTACTAACTTTGCATAATTTACAGAATATTGGGAAGAAGAAAACACTTGGAGGAGCGGGAATTAGGGAGACTGGATAAATTGGAGTGAGTCTGTCTGGACAAGGAGCCCAGGCCCTCAGAGCAGCACACAGGCATGGGGAGAGGAGGAGGAGAAATGAGCAGAAGGAAGAGCAGCCTGTGATTAGCTGGCCAAGGAATTTAGGGAGCAGAGGCAAACTGTTTAGGGAGCTAAGGCTGGAGACCAAGTGTAATTTTGGGAAGCAGTCAGCTGGCTGGAGCAAATGATCAGGACTGGGTGGCTGGAGGTGGGAAACAGAACTATACCTGACTTAGAGACAAGTTAGAATACCAGGAATTGCCCAAGAAAAGAGATTAAACTGAACTGCCCAAAGAAGGGGCAGCAGTGGGAGGCATATTTGGGAATGGCAGGATTGGATGTAATCATAAGGAATGATGCTAAACTGGATAGTTGTGGTGGAAATGCCATGCAGGCATTAGCATGGATCAGGGGTTAACACATCAACTCAGGAATTAAAATCAGCACTGAGATCTCCCCCCTGGCCCAGCAGCAGGCTGGTGTTCAGGGCCCTCTGAAGAGACCTTTCCAAGATCTAAGATTAGAAACGTGCCGAATGAAGAGTTGATTTCCACAAACTCAGAGAAGAGACCAGGACAGGAAACAGGCAAAAAGCTGAGCCCTCCTGCTGGAAACCCACCTTCCCTGCCCTCCTTTAGCCTAAAGGCTACAAGGAGAACTCCAGAGCTATTAAACTTCCTGCTGCTCTGCAGGAGGCTCAGTCAGAGTTATCCCTCTCTTCTGTTAGTGCTGTGTATAAACAGCAATTTCTTTGCCACAAAGCCTGAACTGGATGGTCTAACTATTACCCATTAACATATTGAGTATCAGAATAGTCTCCCCTCAATTATTCTCAGGTAACCTTTTCAATCTGAACCATCTCAATAAATACTGTGACAGTGAGAGAATGATCCTGTCCAATTCTAGTTGTGGCAGCACCCTGAGAAGCCAGACGTTAAATCCCAGTCCATACTCCAGGATTATTTAACTTTTATACAAGGCTGAGTGAGCTCAAGAGAAGACAGTGAAGTTCCCAACCTGTACAGAACACATTCAAGGAAGTGAAACATATATTCAATTTTTTGCCAACAAAATACAGAAAGGAGAGCTTTCTAAATAGTCACTAGAGAAAAGACAACAAAAATTACTGCTTTTTTTTTTTAAATATTCATGCAAGTGTACCAAAAAAATGTTTTGTTTGGAATGAAATAGCAGTTATTGTTTCAACCATGGTGTCTTCAATTAAGTAACTTTATGTTAATACTTGGCCAAAGCTGACTTTCATACATTTTCTTGTTCCTTTGTTGGAATAAAAATTGTGCAACCTTAATGCTAAAAAAGTGTCTTGCCCACCCCCATACTTAGCACTTTTACTCTCTCTGTAGCTCAGATCCCGTTCTATAAAATGGGAATAATTTGAACTCATTGAAATTTTGTGAGGATGAATGAACATGTAAATAATCAAGAAAACCATGATGGTACAACCACAGACACCACGAGCACCCGAAGAAGCCTTGATTAAATTAATAACTTTGTTCACTTTCTTATGTTCTATCTTCTCCTTATTATTAGGTTCCTGCTCTGCTGACAAAAAGAACAAATATTGAATACCTGCACAGTGTTTGCTCCCTATCCATCCTCTAACAAGATCAAAGCAGATATGTTGACAAAATATTAGGCAGTCCTTCATCTCAAGATGATCATGTTCATAAAAGGTGTGGACTTAATAGCAATGATGTTGTGCAGTTTTATTTCCTAATACACAAATACTTGACTTTGCAATTTCTAAGGTCATTTTTTTTCTCCATAGTAAAATTGCTAGGTACAATATTCAATACAAAAATCAAAAACCATGGAAGTTCATCTTTCTGCTTCAGGGTTCGTCCCTCGATATAGAAGAAATCCACTTTGCATTTTGTCACCTATCCCATTTACTCCTTTCAGCTGAGCTCAGGAAAAGTCAGTGATCTGGAGGCAAAACCAGATGAAGAGCTCACATGACTCCCAACAAAAAAGCAATTTTCACACGGCCTCTTATGAACTGAGCAGAAACAAGCAAGTCTGGCACGACTCAATGTTCTACAAGACCTGCACAAAGGGCCTGGTTCTGAGGGGTGCTGGAGGTCTCTGGGTACTGAGCACTGCAGGATCAGGCTCAACTTGCTAATGACTTCTCCTAGTGTGGTGGGGATTAGCCACAATGTGACTCCTGCACTCATTTGCAGCCTGAATGAAACAGGAAAAACCTCTTTTTGACTTTGCAAGGAATGGGTTTGTGCCTTTTCCTTTTTGCTGAGAACAGCCCCTTTTCTTTTCCCTAGACAAAACCAATGTTTTTTTTCTCACTGGGCTTTACTTGGAAACGCTAAGGATGTCTCACCCTCTCCAGAGAGTGACAGGCCAACAACTAGACCTTCTTTAACAGAGGACTAAGCTGTTGTTATACAGCCAATAAAAAACTATTGAGGTGGAATCAACCAAGGGTCCTCTTTCTGCCCAGCTCCTTTCCCAGGCACTGGAAACCTCAAATTCCTGACCATGGTGACAGACTGGAGGAGCTGCCAAAAGAGCACACAGACATGGCTGATGCCCCCCACACCTGCCAGGCAATTTCTTCTCCTAGGAAAGCAGAAAAAACAATGGAGCAGAGCATCCTCTCCTTTCTATTCTGTTTCCCAGGCTATAAATGCATCCTCACCTAATGCCACAGCTCTCTTCCATTGGGCTGCTTTAACATATCGGGAATTATCAACACTGAAGCTGCTACTGTTAACTGTTTAATGTTTGGACACTGAAAATTCCATGTGCTGTGCCTAGAAACTATGATTATTACTTTTTCTTAGAAAATCCTTAAACAGTGGATGAGGGAAAAGCCATAAATGGGAGTCAACAGGCCATTCTCTGCATGCTGGCACCAGTAAGAAGTGAAAAGTGAAGTTTCAGACTCTTGCCTGTCCTTTGGAACACAGCAACAGAGAGTTTGAAGAATAAGAAGTGAATTTTTATCAATTTAGATGCTTACCTTAAAAAGCTGTACGTGCAGATGGAATGTGAGACTTCTCAAGGCTATGGCTTTTGAATTATGGTAAAAAAATCCTTAAATCTCCTAATTTTTCCCAGTTGTCAACATTGATACCAGTGGTCAGTGGCAAGTCTGCTCACATTTAAAACATTAACAGCGAGAGCCTTTTTTAAGTAGGAAAACAAGAAAAGAGTGTCCAAACTCCCAAACTTTGCCTGCTGCTCCTCCAGCAGGATCAGACCCTTTTCACTGGAGAGCTACAGAGCCAGTTATCAATTACGGGCTCCTAAAAATATTTTAAGTTTTGAACTTGCTGCCTGTGCAATGAGATTCTTCTGAGCGTAGCAAAAGGCATTCAGAACCTACTGCAGTATTTGTCTCTGTAGTCTTTTGCTATTTTTTTAAACAAAGAACAATCCATCCAGGACAATAATTAAATCTCTGGGTGACCCAGCTATCAAAGCAGGTGGAGAATGCTGAAGTATCAGAGGCAGCATCCTCTGTACAGACCTGAGGAAGGGGAACTCTTGGTCTGCAGGCCAGAAAAGCTTCATAAAACTGCAAAACATCCTCTCAGTCATTGCTGCACTTGGGTGAGATGATGCTCAGCTTGAGGAATAGATTTAGGAGCAACCAAAGCTACAGAAGCAAAAAAAGCTACAAATATTTCAGCAGAAAAGCTGAAGGCTTTGTTTGCAATCCCCAGCCCAGCTGAGGACTTGGATTTGCTTCCAGTCACGAGTAAATAGGGGCTGAGTCTTATAGACTAGATAATAAAAAAGACACAGTAGCACTAGTTAAAAGAGAGAAGGCTCCTTTCCAAAGCCAGAAATGAAGACATTCTTTTGGGCCTGGTGTATTCATTTTTGCACAGATAAAACCGAATCCATCTTGTTCCCCTGCACTTCTATGATGTAAATTCTGTGTGATACACAGGAACCTGTGCCTCCCTCACCATTGGTAACTCTCACACTGACACCATCGGGCTTCAAAGCAACACACAGCACTGCTAAAACATGCACTGGGTAATGACTGAGGCTCCCCCAAGCATTTTTCTTGTTAGGTTGGGGTTAATTAAAAAAAACCCTGAAGATATGGTAACTACTGTAGGAGACTGTGGTAAGCTGCTGTCAAAGGAAAGCTGTAACATCAGCCTGACAGTTTACAAATGCAGGATTGAGTCCTTCATGTAAACGAGCTCCCCATTCAGTAAGTAAATAGGATCACTATTCACAATAATTACCACTCTAATCCACAGATTAACTCAAGATTGGATGGTAACAGATTAAAAAAAAAAAAATCAAAACAAAACCAAAAAACCACAAGAAAACAAAAAACAAACAAACAAACAAACAAAAAGCCACAAATTTTTTTCCCCAGCAGCTGACCCCTCACACAATAATTTGGCTTTATATGGCCACAACTTAGAGAAATCTCAGTTGCAGCCTTGGCATGGCAGAGAGCAAAGTGTAAAGGTTCTGAATGCTACGGTTGTTCAGAAGAAACCCAGAGCCTTCCCTCTTCCCCTCACGGGCACCACCTTAATTACTACTAAGGAACCCGGTCGTTATGCAAATGAACTCAGCTCTGGGATTGGGGATTGAGGATTCTCACACACTGTCAACAGGAGCTCTGAAAATAGCAAAGAGCAGGTGCTCAGTGCAGTCCACACGAGCATCTTTCCTCTTGCTATTTGTTTCAACAAGTCTTTCAATAAATTTACTGCTCCAAAAAAATCAGAATTTACAAAGTAGTAAAGCAACGTGACAGGAACAAGACCTCTGGCTAAGTGAAATAATATTGCTGGTAACACTCATCTACAGATTAGAAGATGATTTTCTGGGCAAATTAACTCGTCTAGTTTACTTTGTATTAATTATTCTCTGATCTGCCTTGCACATCTATACATAAAAACCTCCACTGTGCATTTATATCTGATATTTAAGACACATAATTAATTACAATCTTCTCTTAATTCTGATTAGTTATTTTAATGCAACATGAGTCCTGACACTTATTAAAGCTCATTCTCAAACTAGTGTCTCATATCTATTTTAAATTTTGAAGCCATGCAACATCATACCTGCTTCAATTTTAACAAGGCAAGTAATTTTCTCAGCAGGAAAGGACTACATTTATTTTCTAAGGGTGAAAAACTGGGTAACTTCAGTTTTGCTTGGAGAAAGTAGATAAGTTTAATATCTTAAGCTATTTTAGGCAGCAGGCTGTTAGTATTACGAAAAGTTTGTCCATAGCACAACAAAGAAAGAAGTTCCAAATAAATGACAAATTATTTTGTTTACCTTGTCTTTTTTTTTATTTTTTTTTTATTTTAAAAGTGTAGGAATATATATACACAAGACTGTAAAACAAGTTTGAGAAAAGACTAAATCTGATTATCCCTTCTAGTTTCATAAGCCATTCCTAACTTATCCAAAATCAGGTAGGCACATGTGCCCCAAATTTTAAGGATTTCAACTCCACTGTAATTTGCATTCGAGTTTAGCTGTAGACTCATGTTTTGCTTCATTTTTAGAGGACTCTGAGAAGGGACATGCTTAAAATGTATTTGTATGTGCATCAAAATAAACTGACATAGGAATTTAGGCAATTCAAAGGTGAACACTGACAAAACCCCACAAAACCCTAGAAACATGAGGAGACAAAACTTAGTCTGTGCCCTCTATATAATTTAATTAAATGTTGCTTACTCCTCTGGATAACTGGAGCTACCATTCAGCAGCTGAATTGTGAATATTTTTGAATGAGCAAAAAAATACAGCAGGTAAATTATGTTAGTACTGGAGAAAATACTTTCCTCATTTACTCTAATTATATGAAATCTTAATTCAAGTTATCCTAAAGAGCCGTAAGATATTTTTGGTACAATGATGAAGTCATAGCAATAAAAGATGTCCCCTAAGAAACTCTTATTTAGTCTGAAACATTATCTAGGGAGTGGGTAGAGTTGATATACTTTGATTTAATACTTCAAGTGCGTTCAGATTATTGAAAATTTTAACAGAAAATGAAGTTATAATTTTACCCAGAGAGTTTATGCATCTTTCACATTGTTCAGGTTTAATTTAGTTTGGGGGGTTTTTTATTTTATTTTTAAATAAAACAGTATTATTTACTAAAGCAACACTTACTGCCCATGAAGGCTAAATTAACTGATGTAGCAAGACAAAAAGGTTCAGAGAGAGACAATAGCACATGCCCATATTCAAGGTAATTGTGTCAATGTACAGTTCCTCCTTCAAGGGCACTCTTAATTCTTGGTTCTTTTGAAGTGTAGCTGTTGCTGTCCTGAACATAAAACAGAGCTCTAAACATACAACCTTAGATTAAGGCTCTGTCTTAACAATAAAATTAATAGGTCCTCAAGAAATTCTAGTTACCCAGAATTGTGTGACACACGTTAAATTGTGAGATCATTGAGTATTAAAAGTAACATTCCATTTCTATGACTGTCTGAACACACACTGTGCCCTGCAAGAAACAAATATGCTACTGAACTGCATTGATTAAGTATTTATAGTGAGAAAAAAAATGTGCCACCACAAAAGCAGACCATGCTTTGCAAAGATATACTTTTCTTCTAACAGCCTAACTAGAAATCAGAATCCAGGAGACACTAGAGAGTTAAACTCTCCCATTATTCCAGCTGAATAACTAACACTTACATAGTGCTTTAAAATATAATGAGATGCAGAACACAGAGTATTAGCTGAAACAAGGATGAAGATGCAACTCTCAAACTCTTAAGAAACATTTGGGAAAAAAAAAAAATTACAAAAATATTTTAAATCCTCCTCTTTTTTTCCACCTCTGCCTCCTCATTAGTATGGGTTTGAGGCTCTTTCCTCCAGCAGCAGGAGCCAAGCTCCCGAGCAAGTGGCACACTTTGTTCTGTGTTCTTTCAGGATATGGAATTCCTTTCCTTGTAGGAAAAAAAGAGTTAAAAAAAACCCCTCCTCTAAAAAAAAAAGAGTTAAAAACCCTCATCCTGACTCTCTTTGGCTGTATAAGAAAATTTCCAAAGGAACTCACATCAAGTACCATAATAGGGTTACAAGGTATCTAATCAAGTGTAAACAATCGAGTTATTGGAAGATAACGAATAGTCTGATCAAACATTAGGTTCATGTGCACTTACTCCCAGAATTCCATCACTGGAGAAGTGGCATTTTGTAAAGAGACTTGACTGCAGTTGCTCATGTTAAGTTTCTGAAATTCCACACAGTTTTCTATAAAAGAACAAAAAAAAAAGTGTTTGTTATATTGAGTACAAGTACATCTTTTTCTTCTTCGTGCACCTTGTGAAGCCACCATTCTACAATACATTTGCTGTACTGTGTTTTGATCACCAGACCACAGGCCTATCCCAGAAAAACATCCATGACCACTCTCCTGTAGCACTTCCCAAAGGCACATTTCAATGGCAAGGGCCAATAAAACCCCTCAGGCAGAAAGACATGTTGAGAAACCGAGGCAATGGATTGGGAATTACAGCATATTCCAAGTTCAGTGGCTTATGGCAACAAATGGTTCATGGAACATGGCCAGCAACAAGCTTCCACTTTGCCCTAATATGGCAAGTGAATAATTCCTCTGGCTTTTTATTATTATCATCTCCAGCACAGAGAAGGGAGGCCAAAGCAGCTCAGCACTGCTGAGTTGATGTGTCGTATTTGAACAGCCAACAACGCTGGCCAAGCTCCTCTGCTGGGTTGCCACAACTGACACCAAAGCCTTCCACATCCACTGGGCCCAAGACTAGTTCCCTAACATTAACTGTAAGATTTCAGGCAGTTTTAGGTATGCTCAAAAGCCATTTAACAGAAAAACATGAAAGACAGTACAATTGGTACGTGGTTTGAAATAGGAGAGCGATATAAGGAATAAATACACAAACTTCAGGAATAATGGAAATAAGGGCATTGATAGGAAATCCTCCCCATAGGTGTTTGTGATCCAGGAATGCAATAAGTAGAGAATTACACATAAAAATATCAGTGAAGGGAGACAGATGAAGAGCCCTGTGCTGCAAACCCTCACAAACACACATTGTTCATGCAGGAGGCTACTTTGCATGCTGTAAGAATTATGCATGCAACTAAATTTCCAGAAGGAGCTTGATGAACATTTTCCCTCAACATCTGGCGTTTGAAAGAGCAAATCCAAAGATCCACATCTAACATTTTTCTCTCCATTCAAATGCCTCCTGATTTCATTAGAGTGAAAGAGCAAGATTGCAACCTGTCATCAGGTCCCTCTCTGCAGCAGAATTCACTCACTGAATTTGGGGAGAATAGGTATGATTGCAAATGAGAGTCTTGGGATTTAGCCAGAATATCTTACAGAATTAAAAAAATCCAAAATCTTCTTCTTCTGCAATATGTTCTACAGGAACAAATGCTTATACAATGACCTAAACCAAAAAGGTATGAGTAAGTGTTCACTCCAGGTTTCCTTTATCATGGGATGTGATTGGCCCATTTGCAGTGACTTTTCTACAAGAATAGTTTTGCTCATGGCATTTTAATGTATTAATCAATTATTTGGAAGGTTTTTGTATAGGGATAATCTCCACTGAGGTCATACCTGTATTCCACTCATGCCCACAGGTAGCCCAGGGAAGTTCTGTAGTAAAGCAGTTAAACAAATAGAAGATAGCCCATGCTAAAATAATGATGTAATATACATTTAGGTGTGCCTCTATCACTTGGGTAGCATAGCCAATGCCTAAAGAAAAAAAAAATAAGTTAGACATGAGAGAAAACTCCTGCTTTTCAGGTAATTTAAAAACAAATGCTTACTATTTTAAATATATCTTAACTTCAATTTTGATACAATTTATTTCATTTTACTTCAAGGTCAACGC
This sequence comes from Pseudopipra pipra, assembly GCF_036250125.1. Lineage (NCBI taxonomy): Eukaryota > Metazoa > Chordata > Aves > Passeriformes > Pipridae > Pseudopipra > Pseudopipra pipra. Next base: position 21,264,615 of record NC_087559.1, read on the forward strand.
ACTCTTTTGCAGTAGAACGTAGAAGTGTTTGTTACCTTCAAACAGAGGGCAAACTTTCCTCCAGCATGTAATGCCTCCTTCACTAGTGAACTGTCCCAAGGCCGTCTCCAGGAAAAATACTGGTATTCCACAGCAAATGAAAAAAACCACATACGGGATGAGGAAAGCTCCTACAAGGGAATATTGAGTGGGTGTTGGTTATAACGAATGCAGTTCCTTGACAACTGAGTGAGAATTCTCCTAGTAAAGGAAGGATCCTTTAGCTCTCTCTCAGGCATCAAGCTGACAGTGCAGGAAGCATTTACTCCTGGCCCCAAATATCCAAAGTTGACCTGTAAGCCAATGTCTTGGACTAAAAAAGGCCAGATCAAAGTTCCTCAGCATAGACTAAAGTCTGCTCATGTGTCTCTCAAACACTGAAAAGTCTTGCTCAGCCACGAAGTCCTGCACTGATCATCAACCACATCAGTCTACACTATCTTCTCTTCCTTGCTTTTCCCCGGAAAGAAGGAATGAAGAAACTAAATCCAAGAAGTCCTTTGTATATTATTTACATAAATCTCATGATAAAGATTATGGAAAAGGAACAGACTTTAGAACTACTTATAAGAGCAGGAAAGCAGGATTTTGCCTGATCAGCTAGAAACATTAATGTGAAATTCTAGGGAAATAACAAAGCATCAACAATTCTGTCAGTACCCCCAGCAAACTGCAGTATAGCTTATGAACCACATCAAAACTCAAACACAACCAGTAACAACTGCTGTGCTTTAGTCATCTTGATTAGAAAGTTAAGACAACTAAAACCAATTGCTTTTACTTGCAGTTTGTTTCTTCAGAGCCAGCACAGCACCAGAGGTCTCTTCACTAGTAGTCTCTTCCCTCAGCTGGGAAATTTTCCTATAGCTGAATCTCATCTGCCTCTCAAGCAATCCATGAGGATTTCACAAAGACTGGAATCCTTACAGCTAAAACATGACTTCTCTGCAGAATTTACTGTGCATATTGTTTTGAACAAGATCTGTATAGGCCAGGGGAACTGCTGGCCAGTGTCACATCCAGCTCACAATCACAGTGAGTTTAACGTGGCAACTTGTTGAAATCCAAAGTATTTGCTTTGACTGTTTTTCCAACACTGTTCTACCGCAGGTATACATCATGAAAGTCAGGTTTCCCAGCTTGTAAAAAGACCATATCCCAAGAAATATCGAATCCTAATAAAAAGAAATTAATTTTCCTAAAATCTCCAAATAAATATCTACAAGAACAACCTAAAATTATAGAAGCTTATGCTTACACAACCTGTCATGACTCAGAGGAAGTGCCAGAGGGAGGTCACAGCTCCCAGGTTCCATACTAGAGCTTCTAGGTTTGTTCTGTATCTAGCAAGTTATTTCATGGCTAACTCATGTATTTTACCACTGTCTTCACTTACCACACACTAAGCAGTTTGGTGCATCAGATGTAAACACTGAAAACAAACTGGTCTAATTCCACCAGGGCACTCTGGAGAATTACAAACCCACAGGTCACAGACCAAGCCTTCATTGAATAAAACTGGTCAATGGCAAATTCCCCGAGGTGCCAGGACATGACCAACTAGATCACACACACTAATTCTATTCTTAAGGAATAGAGTAGTGATTCAATGTGATATTTGAGTACATACTTTACCATCGAATAACCCAAAACCATGATTAGAATTCTTCCTACCTAATGTTAGAGCCTTTAAAAAATGATGTTTGGACAAGGTAGCACACGCCTACAAATGGACATGGAAAGGTGGCTGTGCGGACAAGAAAATGACACACCAAAGATACATTTCTATTTTTTCCTCTTCCAGAAGTTCTCTGGGAACACTTTGACAATCAACGAGAAACTGTCCTGTATATCATATCCAGCATGTTAATATTTATGTACTAACAGCAGTATTTGGTAACATCACTCTGGAAAGAGGTGAACTCCTGCTATCTTAGTTTTGCCCAAGTACAGACATATAGAGAAAGGCACTGCAAACAAACATGTCTTCCACAGCACTATCAGTCTTAGAGAAACAGCAGACAAAATGGGCCAAAACCATGCCTGAATTGGGACAAGGAGGGACAGGGAAAATTAATTTGGTGCAGCGTTGTTAGCGAGGAAACCCCTCATGGGACAGATCTTTGCATCTCAGCCACTGACATACAGTTTTCCTCCCAGCCCATGGGGTTACACTCACACTGCCTTAAGCGGGGAGAATGTTGAACCCAGTCCACAGAATTCTAAACTGAGTTTTTAATTTACTTTTCTTTCTTTGTTGCTTCATAAGTCACAGATGATGTGCTTATTCTCAACTATCATATATCTTACACAGTTTGTACTTAACTATGACAGTACATGCCACGTGGTCTTACTTCTGTACAAGTTAAGTCTGCTCTTTTCTCTCTCAAATAACATTCATATTTTAAATTTATTAGGGTTTGCTCTCTTCTTCGAGCAACCATCAGTTTTGACATCTTCCCCTACCTTACTGTAGGAACTGGGGAAGCACTGAGGAAGAAAACAGGTACATTGAGTAACAAAAATTTCTACACGATGAAGAATTTCGTCTTTGTGGCATTATCAGAAAAAACATGCATCTTCTCCAAAGTATTCTGCTTGAAAAATAAACTGTTACATTCTTTCCTGTGTCAAACAAACTTATTGAAGTATGCTTAGGTCTGATTGCCACGTAGAAGAAAACACAGACCGTATTACTCTGAGGGAACACTGGCTTCTTCTATATTAAATATCTCATGAAAAAACATACAGCAATTTACTAACGTAAAAGCAACTCGTAAAAGTAACCCACACAGTGTTTCTAGAAAAGGAAAGAGAAATATGATTTTTTTTCTTAGTTGTCAGATGTTTTGCACTTCCCTCTCTGCACATATGCTGAAATCTTGAGCTCGTATCTCTTCCTAGCGTAATAAATCACTGCAAAGCGTCCTTAACTGTTTATTTCCCACGTTTAGGGTGAGCAGTAAATCAACATATGATGCCATCTTACCTCCTCCGTTCTTGTAGCAAAGATATGGGAATCTCCATACGTTTCCCAACCCAATAATCTCCCCTGCCACAGAAAGCACAAATTCAACTTTATTGTTCCAGTGACCTCTTTCATGAACTTTCTTATCGTTGCTGTGGACAAGGTTGGTGCTTGAGGCTTCCGGGTCCAAAGCATCTTCTGGCTTGCCATTAATTATAGGAATAGTCTTTTCAGCTGTCATGTCTTTTCAGCCTTGGGGAGAACAAAAGGAAAACACACAGATGTTTTGAGACACTTGCTAGTACTAATCTTCAGTGACTAAAGTCTCTCAGCATGTCATTGGCACCCATGTAAATTGGCAGGTGCAAGTGAAGGAAGCTGGAAAAGTTGTAAAGCAGGCAAAAAAGGAAAAGATGGGGGGGAAAAGAGAAGCTTATATAGAAGAGAAGGAGTTGATTTCCAAGTTGAGACAGATAACTTAGGAGAGGATAGTGAAGCCTTTCAAAAATCCCTCCCCAAGCAAGGATCCCAGCTTGACCAACCTACCAGAGGACAGAGATGAGCTGCACCTTGCGGGCACCCAACTGAGAGCAGAAGCAGACGGGGATGTGGAGGAGGGGGCCTGGACGGTTCTGGCCTGTCTGGAGGAGCAGGGAAGCTCCGGGACTACTCACCCAGGGCTCTGCCCGTGCCTGGCGGCGGGGACAGGGGCCGGCGGTGGCTCAGCGCTGCGCTCCGCGCCGATCGCCCCGAGCTGCCTCTCTCCGCTCCGCCGCCCGGGAGACACGGGGCGGCACGGGCGGGCAGGGGAAGGCGGGGAGAAGGCGGACGGCGTTAGGATACCGAGGGAAGCTCGCCCTGCCCGGCCCGGCGGGGGTAGGATGCTCCCCGCTCTCGCTGCAGCCGGGATTTGCAAATGCTCAGCCCTTCCCCGGAGCGATGGTATAACACCCGCCTCCCCCCTCCGCCCACCTCAGGCTGTCCCGCCAGCTCCCCCCTCCTCCTCTTCCTCCTCCTCCGCCACCAGCATCACCAGCCGAGCATCCCCAGCCTCCGCTCGCCCGCCCCGCGGGGGCCAGCCAGGGCCGAGCTCCCGGCAGCTCCCAGCCCTGCGGGTGGTTCCCGGTCCTCAGGGCGGTTCCCAGCGCCGCTCCTCTCTCCCCCGAGCCGGGGCTGTCCCGCATGCGGCGGGGGGGGTGCGCTGTGGCCGTGCGGGAGCGCCCGCCCCGCACCTGCGGCACCGCAGAGCCCGCCCGGCCCGGCCCCCGCCGCAGCCGGGGTGGGATGGGATGGGATGCGATGGGGTGGGATGGGATGGGATGCGATGGGGGGTCTAGCGCAGGCCTGGCGGGTTAAAAAAAGGAACCCGCCACAACACCGATTTCAGTTGGAAAGGGCTGGGGGGGGGGAGGAGGGAGGAGGAGGGGTTGAGGGACAGACGGGATAAAAAAGAAACCTAAGGGGAACATTTGGAAAGTGTGGAAACAATGTGGGCGCTTTCCAGTTACACTAGGAGGAAAATGCAGAAGAGCAGCCCGTGTGGGCACTTCTAACCAGGGTTTGGCTTAAAATTCAAGCAAAATGAGTCTAAAAGAGAAGCAAGAATAGGAGGATACTTCCTCCTATGCATGCAAATGGTTTTGTTTCAGGTTAAATAAAACGTCTCAAAGAAAGAGGTTTTTTACCTGTTAAATCTCACACGCCCTTTTATTTTTGTAGTAGTTCTCTCATTTCCAGCCCAGGTTTCTCAACCCAAACTAAATACCTCTTCTGTTCTTCGTCTCTGCAGTTTCTCCTTGGCAAGTGGCAGGACCAGAGGCAGGTTCCAGGTTCAGATCTTCCCTTGGATCCACACTAAGTTGCAGGTATGATCACCAAGGCTTTGCTCTGCAACTCCAGGAGATGCACTTCAGAACACAGTCTCCTAAACCTGGGATTCCATTTAGGCATGCTGGAGAACGCTGTCCCAGAGACAGCCTGCTCTTCCATGTGAATTCTCTTCCTCTACATCCCCGTGGACTTTTCACCCTGCTAGGAAATCCGTTTGCCAGCGCTTAATGGAAGACAACGGAAAGATTCTCATGGATAGATTTTATATTAACTTGAGCTGAGGAACCTAGAGCTGGATCATACTCTGCTTGTACATGTAGCCTCAGAGTGTTTATCATTGAAGCTCCTACTGTGGTTTAAGTTTTTAGAATTTTGCTTGTAAGTTATGCATGTCACAGGCGTGGGCGCTGGGGCCTCACCCTACATTCTCTGTCAACTCTCTCTCACATAAACTCTTGCACCTAACAGGTGCAGGATGAGGCTCTTCCATTTCTTCTTCCTACCAACATATATAGCACCAGTCAAACCTGTATTGTGAAATGAAAGACTGCCAGAGTTGATAAAACTGCAGAATTCTGATTTTGTTTTTAAAGCATCCTTCCCAGAGATATCATTACCAGTGCTGGGCTTGATGCTGGGTGGGGTTTTTTGTGGCTTGTCTTTGTTTTTAATGCAGCTGGTATTCATTAATTGAGGATGGAATAGATCAATTTTTTCCAACCTGGCTTTGCACAAATCAAACTCAGCTTTGAGGGTTTTTTTTGTTGTTTTATTTTTCTACACCCCCCCCCCCCCTTCTTCCTTTAGTTTTCAGCAGGGATCAAAACAGACACTGTTTTTCTGTATTCCAGCCAGGCTTAGCAGGCTCAATAGGAGACACTTAAACATCAAAGCTAAAACTGAATTCTCATTTCGTTCCTGTGAGTAATTCTAAAAATGGAGGCAAGCTAAGGGGCAGTAAATATTTGACTGATGATCCAATACAGGGGAGAGACCAGTCTTCTTCAAATAGACTAATGATACCAAATTGAAGGGTCCTGCTGCAAAGGACAGTCTATGGGCAGATGAAAAAGGTGATTAATCAGTGATGATTTGTTCAGTATTTGAAAAGTTTAATTCCTGTTGTCAAGTGTTTTATCCACTGCTGTATTCTTGCACTGATTCCCATTCAGTCTCCCACCAATTGAAGTGTTCATGGAAGTAATTGTTAGCTGCTAATCTTTGTGAACACTTCAGTGAAATGCAGCACCTTATTTGCAACAGAAAACTTCACAAATTTTAGAATGGTTTGATAACCCTGGGGTTTTTTTTAATTATTATTCAGGTGGAATCTTCTCTATAGCAATGAAAAAAATTCTCTGGATTACAGGCTATGTCTCAGTTCACTCACTAACTGATGTATGTCATGCTCCTCATCATGAATTCATGCCTGCTTTTCCAGCATGTTGGGAGACCTGCATGTGACCTGCAATCAGAGCTCAGCTCAGGGGTGGGATGACAGCAACCTTGGAACTGTAAGGCAGGAGACCAATAACCAGCAGTATCAGAAGGTTGTTACTAGTAAAAACAATAACTACTCCTAAAACATCAGTACACTACCTAAAACATTAGTACATATTCATAGAAGGACCTGCAGTATCACACATCAAGTATTCCAGTTATGTCCAAGCAGATTCCTTCTGCCTTGTCTGCTCCTCATAATGGAGCATCAGTTCTGCAGAAAGCTTTAGGAGTGTTGCCCCCAGCTCACTCACCACAAGTTTCCTGGCCATTGCTTTCAGGCCCCACAAAGCAAATGCTGTGCCTTAACAAAGCAATTCAAGTTCTGCTTTATTCAGGTTTGTCCCCAAGGAAAACTTTACAACTCTATGCAGACAGTACAGGGGTGGGAGTGGAAATTAGATGTTTCTACTTGGTGCTGGGAAATACCAAATGTTCTAAGGCTACATTTATTTAGATTGTAAACTGAAATTAATAGAGTTAGGGGAATTTATATCTAGAGTAACATGAGAAAACAAACTCCAAGAAAAGCCACGTTCCCACAGGATTCTGACAGGATGCTAAAACACGTGGCCCAGATGTACATAGATATTCCCAGAGGAATAATCACTCTATCCAAGCCTCTTTGGTTACTTCCAGAGCTCATATTAATTTGTTCTGTTCTAGGATTTCTGCCTGGTCCATAGTTTGAAGACACAAACACACAGCATGGAAATACCAGCACAGGTAATAGAGAGATCAATGCAATGTTCACACAAGTGATTAATGGCAGCAAAAGTATGTGATACAGCTTTGGAAATTAAAAACCTTGGCCTTGGCTCCTTTTCTTCTCCTTATTGTAACTCTGTTATTTTCTGTGTTGTTTCTGCAATTCAGAACCCTGTGACAGTATAATTGAGGGGAGGAGGGAACAACAATCCTCTCCAGATTTAAAAACTTCAGTTTAGATTTGATGTAAGCAGAATCTGCACAAGCCTTTACACAATGACTTCACAAAGTTGGACTCTTCATGGGTAAATAGCTACACAAAAGCAAAGAAATACAATAAGGATTTCATTAGTGATAACAATCTGACACAATATTTTGGATCAAAAGCCTCAAATCACAAAGCAATTTGTGAACATATAAGATGCCTTTAGCTATTCTGTTACAGAATGGACTTCAGTCACAAAGCAATTGGTTGTCTGATTTGTGCCTAATCAGTTTTCTGCAAGGAGAAAAAAAGATTTATTTGTTGTAGATAACTTTAAGTAAAGCAACAACTGATGGGCTTCTATTTAGAAAGGCTTAACCATTATCATTGTAGATATCTCTCTACTTAATTTATTGCCTGTGACACACAATGGTTGAGATCCTGAATTTAGAATTGAAGGGAGCAGCAAAAATCACTTTTTCATCTATTTATGTTGCCCTTTGGGGGCCTTTTCTTGTCCCTTGCTGTCAGTCTGAGATCCATATTTTCTTTGCTATGTATATTTTATCTTTCAGTATCTTGAGCTTCCTAAACATGAGTTTTACAGAGAGCCAGCACTTGGACAGAACCCCCAATAGTGAGGTTTATGCACAACTTCCAAGTGAGCAGTCACCTCTGCAACTGAATCAAGACCTTGGAAGCATCTATAAATGACAGCACTAAACCAGAACACACCTATGGAATGGTGTTCTAATGTTACTTACAAATGACACTAAATAAAAAAATACCAATTATACACCTCAGAAGAACTAGACACACACCACCACAAAACTGTCTTCCCACTAACAGTTGCAGTCAATCATCTTTCCAGATCAGAAACTGAATTTCCAGTCTTCATGCAGACATAAGTGTCATCAGCACATCTAACTCATAATTATTGAGAGGTGTTACAACCTGGAAAAGGAGTGAACTCTGAGAAGAGTTTGTGCTCAGATCCTCTGGACGTATTTTCAACTATATCAAGATTTCAGAATTTGTACTAATAAAGGTACTCAGTGAATAACGTCAGAATATAATTCGGATTATAGATGCTCTCTGCAGGCACCTAAAGTCCTTTATCTCATCCCAGACATTCTTTCTTGCTGCATAAGAAAGTGGGTGTTACTTTGTGCACTCCAGGTTTATCTGGGAAGACTGCTGGGATTCACAAAGTTTAAAAAATTTAACTTTAAATCCACACCCCGTGTGGAAAAGAGTGAACCTGACAGGAAGAAGCATCTCCCACAAGCCCTAAGCAGTGCTCCAGTGCACTTCTTACAAACAGCCCACCTAGCCAAGCTGGATTAATCCTGGAATTTCACACAACCTGACTTGGGTTTCAGGCTTTAGGCTAAGCCTGTAGTACAGTAATTAAAAAAAAAAAATACATATTTTCCATCTGATAGATGAAACTAATCATCAATAGCTAAAGTAAATAAACATGGAAGTGTAAATCTTTTGCAATTAATTTCTCCTGCCCTGATTCAACAGCTCAGTATGATCACCTATAGACAATGTTTAATCTTCAAGGTCCAGTGCAGGTCCCTCCCAAACATGGTGACCTGTGCAATACTCATGTTCAGTGAGGGGTGGCAGCAACGCTGCACAGTCTGGTAAATGTCATTTTAAAATACCTTAGGAGGAACAACGACAAGTTACCCTAAGAAATGCAATCCTAAGATGTGAATGAGGGAGTGGTTTGGTTCAGGTTTAGACCTGAAACAGGAGAAAAGCTCCAAAAGACAGGTCAATCTATAAGGAAGATGACTTACCTTTCCCACTCCAATGCAAAATAATAAGAAATACGTATTACCCCCCAAAAAATTTCAACTCAATCGCATTTTTTATTTTTGGCATGTCTTTGAAATAAAGTGTAACATCAATTAAAAAAAGAGGTCCCATGTTTCCAGAATATTTCCTTTATTGAAGTCTCTTTGCCTGAAGCTGAATGTCAGTAAAGTAACTGTCTGAATAATATTGATCAGCTCTTATCAAACATGCCCTATCATATTCAGTATTTCGCTATACTTTAGCACTGTCAGCATTTAAGCACCGGAACAAGACTTTAAGTAGTGTGTGTTAAGTTCCCTGAAGCAGCCCTAGGATATTCCTACAGAGACTGTGCTACTGCAACTGCTCTGCCACATAAATTACATATGACAACTTGGACTAACTCAGCAAACAATCCTTTCCTGAGCTGTCTGCTGGCACATTGCTAATTAAAAATTAATTGCCTTCAACAAGGTTCCTGCAGAGCAGATGATGTGATACTGCAGATGTTCCAGCCAAGTTGCATTTCTGTGCAGTGTTGAAAAGTATCCAAAGATTTTTTTTTTTTACTGCTTTGTTTTTTGCCATTTTCTTTCGAACCAGAAATATATTCCTTTTGTTACTATTTTTAAGTATGTTGCAGTACTTTAGTACTGAAGAAACTCCTCTTACTAAAATAATTTCTTTGCATCTGTGACTCATCAGCAGTTGATTCCCAATCATCACTTAGTTGACCTCAAGCCAATACCTGTAGATTTATAACCTGAAATTGGGTCAAAATGGAACTCAGCTGACAGAGCAGGAAACTAAATTGTTGTAAAACACCACCTCTCTATGCCCACCAAAAGCAACATCTCATTGTTTCAAGAGCCAAAAAGAGAATACTGTCACATTTTATGGCATTCCCTTACTAAAAGGTACAGCCATGTGCCAGTCCTCCTTTGTCTTTCCCAGCTAAAAGAGAGACTGTGTTATTGCAGACTCCAGTCCACTGGAAAGGCAAATGGAGAAGATACAAAAGTACCAGATTATGCATAATTTCATACCTGCTGATCAATTTTTTTTTCTCAATGACTTCTTAAAGGTGAACAGAAAAAATCAGCGACGGAAGAACCATAGAATAAAAAGGCAAACAGCACATTTAGGTGTGCAAAGATGTGCCAGAGGAAAGAAGAACAGCAGGTGGATCCTGACTCTGCTGGCAGAGATTTCAGAAGCCTGACGATGGGTATGTGGGAGGGCAAGAGGGGACAGCTATGAATTGCTGCTGCACTCTTTCAGACACAGGTGGCACCAGTTTGGGTGTTAGGATTCAGGCACAGAAGACAAAATAGGCAGATTCCTACCAATAGGAAAATTTTCTTGAAACTTTGAAGCAGTGAAATTGTTTTAACGGGATGTTTAAAGCAGAGGCATGAAGAATTATTTATTATTGAGGTGAGTCAGGACATTTCTAATAGTTCCTACTCTCTCTCTCATCTCTGTGCCTTTCCTATCTACAGGAAAGCTGAGACTGATCCTCTAGGATCTGCCTCAGTTACAAAGAGCAGCTTAAAATACGCTTCTCTCAAATTCTTTTCCAAATGTCTGGCACAGAGTAGAATCACAGCACCAGAAACACTGAGCCTCATCCATAGAAAATTGAAGGTATGAGAGAAGAAGATATTTTGCAGAAGGTCATTTTATACATAACTTATGGCAAAGGCTTAGGTCTGACTTCCTCAATATTCTGGTGGTTGTAGGGCAAGTCACAGGCAATGCATCATGCAGAGAGGAGGCAGTTCATATTCTGAAACATGAAGGTCTGGCTTCCCAAGAGGAGAAAGAAGAGTTTGGCTCATTTCTTTTTACAGTCTGTACTAAGAAAGATTTTTTTTTGGATGGGAAAAATTCCTCATGCTGAAGAATGCGAGACATCAATTTAAGAAACCAGTTTTTTTCAAAGTTTAACTTCTTCTGATTATTGTTCTAGTCACTGTTTCCTCATGACTTGCAGTGCCCAGTTAACTAAAATAGGAAGAACTCTAATTAATAACATTGACAGCAGCAGCTCGAGGTCTCCTTATCAGGTGTCATGTTTACTTGTCCCACTGGAAAAAGAAGTCTCTGTTGATGGAGTCAAGGCTGAATGTCCTAAAGTGTAAGAGCATAAGGGGCATTTACATATAGCAGGTCTTCATTAGCCCTGGTATTAACAAGTGTAGAATTTTTGAGAGCATCAGTCTGTGTTTTGCAATCAGCTTTTCCACCTGTCACTGTTATCAAATATCATTCAAGTGTAGAAAGATGGCATCGTGAAGGGGAAAATTTCATTTGCAGATGTATCCATAATCACAACCTTTCCACTTTCTGCTGGCTATAGAATATGCTGCATGTAAATATTATTAATTATTCCACCAGTGTATCATTTAAAAACCTTTCAGCCTATTCAACATCTATTGCCTGAAATTAATCTCATAAGAAATTAAGAATTTGAGGCCTAAAGATAATATTTTCAGGAACTAAATTTCCAAGATGACCTTTTCTGCTGAACAGGGTCAGAATACAGCACTTGATTAGTTGTTTGCAGTTTGAAAGGGGATTATGCAGCTCAGCCATTGACTTTTGTGTTACTTAAAGCAGCTGAGACTAAGGAGATATGGCTCTGTGTCTGTAAGTGCTTTTATCTTTCCATAAAGCCCAACAGTTTCCCCAATTCTTTACTAACATTACATGCAGAATAAAGAGCTGTAACACACGTAGTAATTGAAAAAAATTAAATCAGGCAAAGTTTTCTTCTGAGGTTTGTTTTTATGAGAAGCAGTAAGGGTTTGGAGCAGTAGCTCTTAGTAGAACTAATTTCAGGTCCTTGTTAGTGATGATAAGAAAGCACTACATTTCAGGTGCTTGTGTTAAATGGATTTTCAATTCTAAGTTGATTTTTTTTTTTTAAGTCTGCTTAAACTCATGAAGAGTTACCCAGTTCAGACCCAGGTTTTACAAGAGCCTTGAATAAGGAGCAGAGCAGTGTCTCTCCTCTACAGCTGAGCTCCTGGAGACACAGAGGGATGGTTTCACCTGCCTTCAATAAAGAAAAAACTTCGAGGTGCAATACCTGTTTTCATGCAGACAGAGTTTCCAAAGCAGCTGTTTTCTACTTTACTGCTTGGATACTCAAAGAAATAACAACTGAAGTTCATTTGCTGTGTGGCCAACAAATCTGCAAGACAGACTGCAGGTATTAAACATGGATTTTGTGAACTGTAACCCAAGTCACTGTGTACTAAATGTTACAATAAACTGATATGCACACTGGGTTTTGTGCTCTGACCATCATTTTGGGACTGTGTTTGTGCCACAGCATAATAACCCATGGAGGGGAGTGACATCCTCCAGCAAGACACAGATTAAATTTTGTGTGGATTGTTACTTGTGAGTGAACCACAGAGTCACAGAGTTGGGAGGGACCCACCAGAATCATCCAGCCCAACTCCAGGACACGCCAACAATCCCACCCTGTCCCAGAGGGCATCGGCCAAACACCCCTTGAGCTCTGGGCCCACTGCCCTGGGGAGCCTGTTCAGTGCCCAGCCACCCTCTGGGGGAAGAACCTTTTCCTAATATCCCACCTAAACCTCCCCTGACAGCGCTTCCTAACTGTGTACTCTGTTCATACTGTACACTCTCATGTATACAGATTTTTTTTTTTTTAACCCAGTGGCTCTATGTGATTTCTCAAATTGTTTCAGTGCTCCTTTGCCCACACCATCCTGAAGTTCTAAGTCCCCTTTTATATTTGCAAATCAGAATCCCGGCCAGACACAGAGAACAACCCATCTATGAGTCCATTTGATTAAAACAAAATTTGGCTGCTGCCTAATGGCTCGCTCCGGAAGCGTTTGGGTTGCACTAAAATGAAGAGGCCAAAGGAAGTTCCTGAGCTGCATTCAAAATCTGATGGTAAAGGTCAAAACACCGTAACAGTGAATGGCACTTCATCTGTGTAATGCCTGTCAGGAACTGCTTTTACCCCCTTCAAAATTCACCACCCTACCCTTAGCTGAAGCAGACATTAATTACAGTTTCCTATGTGCACAAGTGAGACATTTGAGAAAACTTATTTGAAGAGGCTGTAGTAGTAAAATGCAATAAACTGAACACATGCTTAAGTTCTGCAGTTAATATTATTTTCCCACTAAATAGTTTAACCTTAATGAAGACTGTTTGTTTACAAGATATTACTCTAACATAGGTGATGTTGTCAGCTCTTGTCAAGTATGCTAAAATATCTGAAAATCTGTCCAAATCTACAGTTTCCATTCTGCAAAATGCATCTTATTCTAGTTCTTGACTGAAAGTTAATTCTCACTCTACACTTACAACTATGAAGAAACTAGAATAATTAACGGTGCTAAACCTCCATTCTCAATTTTCACAAAAAAAATAAAAAGTTTTTAAAATTCCTGTGTTTCCAGTTCTAATTTAGATCTTTTAGATCTATTTTACATCTGCATTTGTAGAAAATAGACAAAAAGGGTTGCATTATGGTGTCATCTGTTTAAATCAGTTTCTTTACATCCCCCTCTTATATTTTCAGCCTAAGATTATCTTAAAATTCCTTTTCCCAAATGATTCCTCATCAGTTGTTCCTCATCCTATCATACCCACCTCTCCAAGCTCTTTACTCAAATGGAAAAGACTTCCATAAAATTACAGCAAAGGGAGAATACAATGCTAATTGCTTTATTTAAGGATTTGGGGAGGTGTTAAAAAAGCAGCTCCTGATAAAATTCCCTTTTGATAACAATACTAGTCTTTGCTTTGTCATTGAGGCATCCTTAAAGTATGGAAAAATTAGTGCCTGAAAACTCCAGTCCAGTTCTAAATGACACTGAAAATTAAACAGCCGTAGTAGGACACGGTGGCTATTTAAAAAAAATACCCCAAAACTGTAGATTCCTGCAGTCCCTACTGACAGAAGAAGTCCAGGAATATGTTCCCCAAGATTTTCTACAGCAATGCATCAAAACATTTGCCTGCCTAAAACTTTCATGACTAATCAGGGCCCAGTTTTCTTCTTCTTTGAATAATTTATCCATTTTCCACAAAGTTTTTGGATTTTAAGTAAGACTTTTCAGTTCACTCTTTTGAACTTATAGTCCAACTTTCTCAGGCTGGATTGCCCTGTCAGCATTTTATCTTCATTTCAGTTAATGCTTGATAATGCCTCTCAGAGCACAATTTGTATTACTGGTTTGCAGGTATAATTACCTGAATGTGATCAGACACAGCTTTTCCATTAATTGATTGAAACATGTCTCTGGGCCACAAGTAGTTCTGTATTTTCTTACACCATTATTTGTATCTATTATTTAAAATATTTAATATTATTTAAATAATATTAAGTTTAAAATATTTAAATAATATTTTAAATATTATTTAAAATATTTAACATTATTTACTGCATTACTTAATATTATTTAATGTCTTACTTAACATTTCAATTAGTTTACTTAGAAATATAATCCATAAATATTTTATATGCTATTTCAACTCTACCACTACCATTTTGAAATTAATTTTTCAAGTTAACTTTCGAGATTAAGTACAAAATCTCAATACTTTGTATATTGCTTCACACACTAACAGGAAAGATATTCACTTCTTGCCACGTGGTTTGTATATGTCAGACTATCAAGATTAGTAAACACCTGATATCTGCTCAAAACCTTGCCCTTTTCATTAGAAGAACAGCACTTCTCTTTGTCAGATGAATAATCCAGTTGGTACTGCAAACCAAAAAGCAGTTTTGGCCAAAGCCAAAACCCAGAGGAATTAAATGAAAGCTTGGATTTCAATTTTCCATTTAGTTTCTTTACTCGAGACTACATTAAAATTATTCACAAATACTAAAAAAACCCAAACCAACAAAAAATTCTACATTTTATGGGCATGGGAGGAGATGTTGGTGTAGAAGATCTGCTTCTAGACATGATTAATTCTGGAGCTCATGGCTCAAAGTTCCTTGCCCATGGCAGGGGAATGAAACCAGTTGATCTTTAGGTCCCTCCCAACCCAAACCATTCTGGGATTCTCTGAAAATGGGCCCCCAATTTCCACTGTCCTTTTTCATTAGCATTGACTGATTTACAACAAGGTGCTCCAAATGAGGCTGTGTTTGCAGAGCTTTCTAAATGTTATAGGTAGCTATTTATATGGAGTTTTTCCACCATTTCCTTCTCTGTTCCACACTGTTTCTAGAAGTGCTTTCTAAAAATTGTAAACACACTATAAATAGCAAAAATTTCTTGTTGAGGAATGGACTTGCTACGTTTATTTAAGTCATTACCTTGGGAGCACTTTGCCTAATTGCTGCAAGGAGTGATTCACAGAGCTGAACAAAATCTTGGCAGCTAAAAAAGCACCTTGAGCCAAACTTGCCCATTTTCATTACCAGCCATGAACTCCGAGCAGATGTGCTGTGATCTCATAAACCTTCCCAGGGAACCCGTGCAAACAGAACATTCTGTGTCACAAACAGCCTCACCTCGGTGGCAGAAGCTGAGTTTTCACAGCAGTATTTGGGTGCTATCAGATATCAGCATTGGACTAATTTAAAAGTTTCCCCTAGATAAAAACCAAACATAGAAAAATAAAATTTTTACTTCATTAAGGACAAGGTGCAAGATTGATTAGTGAGAGATGTAGCAGCAAGGAGAGGGAAGTCCCATGGGAATTCATAACCTGGGTGAACCAGAAATAACTCAGTATTACTTCCCTGCTACCTTTTACAAAGAACCTGGTTAAATCACTGGCTCTAGAAACAGCTCAGAAAATTCATTCTGACTGTTCCCTCAAAGGGTTAAGAGCTGTGAATTATAGCTAAATCTTTGTTGCATAACTTTTTTTTAGAAAAAGAAAAGCCTCCCGTTGTCAAATTGTCCTGCATTGGCAGAAGGGAGAGGTACGTTTGTTTTCAAGCAGTGAATTAAATTCACAGCTAAAAAAATCAGGTCATATTGCTCCTGTTTCCTTCCCAACTGCTTGCTGCAACGTTATCAGGTATCACAGACCGGTGGTAATTTAGAAGTTACTCTGTACATGCCGTTATTTAAACATCGGTCTGGTGATAGACCTTCCTAAGGAGCAGCTTTTTCCACTCCCCTCCCGCACTTGAGTGGGCACTTTATTGTCTGGAAAATGGGTTTCTCAGCAGGAGGTGCATGACAACAAAATGGACCCTTGGCTCAGCAACCCGGTGTTGTCGGAGCTGAATATCTGGCTGGAACAGGACTTGATATTCCTTAAAATAAGTTCATTAACTGTTTGACCTTTTCTACTTCCTAGGAAGATAAAAGTATCAATGCAAACCAAACACAGCCCTGGACCACCTAGGATGCCACTACATCCGTTTATAAACAGAAATGTGTGTAAAAGTGGAGCCCGGGCTGCTCCTGCTGAGTGCCCAGAAGGCACATCCCTCGCACTGAAACCAGCTAAAAAGTCATTAACATTCTCCAACCCTTTCCTGGGAGGTTCACTGCCACGGAAATGCTGTGTCTGCCGAGCACAGACAGTCCCTTTGCCCAAACATCCCCACCTCCTGCTGAATTCCCAAGCTGACAAGTCGCCTCTGTGTTTTTATCACTTTTACAAGCAACCAAATTACTGGGAAACAGCAATAATTCTGCTTGTGCTCCAATAATGCACATTTTGTTGCTGCTGTTAATCTCAGTAACAGGGTAAACTGAATAACTACAAATCCGTGGATTCCATTAACGAGAATGCAATAATGTCAGACTTGCCAGTGCTTTATGTTCATAACAACATAATTCAACACATTTTCAGATCCAATTACATGACTGATATATGAAGAAAAAAAATGTAT
Source organism: Pseudopipra pipra (assembly GCF_036250125.1). NCBI lineage: Eukaryota > Metazoa > Chordata > Aves > Passeriformes > Pipridae > Pseudopipra > Pseudopipra pipra. Next base: position 21,281,541 of record NC_087559.1, read on the forward strand.
AAAAAGAAATTGCTTCCATCCCTGCTGCTTTCTGGAACTATTTTCCAAGGGCTTTTTGTGAAGAGCATCATGAATTTGTCAACTGTTCAAGAGACCAAATTACTCTGTGGCCTTGTCCTGTATAAATCCCATCTTTCCTTTGTGTGTTCACTGTCACTGTTCCCCAAGATACCACTGACTGCAGCCCCAGGCCTCCAAGGCTAGAACATATACCCGGCTCCAAACGTGTAAGAAATCCAAATGACAACATCTCTTAGCAATTAAAAAATGGAATTCTCTTTTTACATAATGATTACCCACAGACATGACCTTTTCTAGCCCATAGACAACCATTTCTACCGTAGCCTCCAGAACCACCGTGCTAAAACAAACAGAAAACTAGTTTTTACTGCCTGCAAGTGTCCACCATTTCCACCATTCCCATCTCATTTCAAGCTGAGGAAAAGATTATTTTCATCCTGTAGAAAATCTGAATGATTAAAACATTTCCACACCACCAAAAAGATTTCAAAATAACTTCTTTCGGCACAAGTAAAACAAATTAAGGGTTAAAACTAATTTGCACACAAATATTAGAGTTGCAATACACGCAGACTTCTCAGACTCTTGTAGCCTCAAATCTTTTATCTGCCTGTGGCAAGTCTGTTGTGCAAATACCATTAGAAAGAAAGGAAGCATTTTAAAAAAAAATCTATAGCACTATTGATTTCAAATGCAATTACACAGAGAGAAATTCAGAGCAGAAGTTGGAAATTCAGATCTGGGCTTTACATTGCAAAATGGCTTTGAAAACAGGCCAACTGGGTAAAGGTGTCATGTCCTAAAGTGCTTTTATCCCCAATGCAAGGGGAATTCTGCAGCAAATAACATCAACTGTCAGGTAACTGGTACAATACTAATACAATAACAGCAAACAAAATCATGAGAATATGCTTACATTTGAGAAGAGGTTAAAGACATCCTCACTGCACTCCCAGACTGTGCACATAAAAATGCAAAAAACCAATTTTAAACTGTCTGGAAAACAGGAATAGACAATAATTTGGCAGCATTGTCAAAGCTGCAATTCTTGGTGGCATCCCTGGTGCTACCGGTTTCATTCCAAAGCAAGTGGTCAGAGCAGGTGATCAAAGCAGCCCAACCTGGATTAAGAGTTCCTGATGTAAATCAGGGGTGGTGGCCCAGCCCCAGCTGGCAGAGAAACCCCCAATCCCAGCAGAAGGAGGGAGGAAACTGGAAGAGCAAAAGCAAGGGGGGAAAAAAATCCCTACAGTTTAATACCTGAAGGAAAACACAAAAAATAACCACGGGGGAACCCAAAAAACCCAAACTGATGCAAAAGCAAGCCCTCAGCACTACCAGCCAGAGAGGAATAGCTACTAGAGCAGAAACACTCCTGTGTTACCAATACCTTTGATCCCAAACAGGAAATGCAGCCCCACAACAGCTGCTGGAGAGAAAATTGAGTCCATCCCAATCCGCCCCAGTAAAATAAGCAATATTTTATTTTCACAGTTGCTTCTTACAAAAACTAACATTTTGATGAGAAGAAATGAACAAAAGGATGTTTTGTATCCTTAGACAGTCCACAAAGCCAAGAGCCATAAGACTTTCCTACAAGAGCTCCCAAAGGCAATGGGAGGACCCAACTCACCATGCTATTGGCAATTGAAATATTTTCAGGGATTCATTAATTCATACAGCACACTTCTTTAAAGAAACATTTCCTCAGTCATGTCATATTTACCTATGAATAACTGCTACTAAACACCAAATATTATATTGCTGTATAACCTTGACAAACTTCATTTGCATGCCAGAGAAATAATGAGTTTCTTCTCAAATGTTTCCACTACTCTCAGAAAAGATTCTTATGAACTGACTTCATGATATTCTGGTTTATGGGTAAACGAGGTATTCTACCTCTAGCAGGGTAAAATACATTCTTTCAATCAGAAAGGGGAAATAGCCAGAACAAACTTGCTTCTCAACCAGAAAATTGCTAGATCAAAAATGTCAAGCAAAACCAATACTCAAAACATGATATGTGCATCAAGCATTGCTTATAAATATCATCTGATAGAAGGATGGGGATTTATATCTTTTACTAATTTTGTCTATTTCACTTTCAGTTGAAGCATCTTCTTTTCATCTGCTCTGGCAAACAAAAAAATCTCAAAGTTGTTATACAAAAAAAAATTGTTAACTCTTGCAATACTGGCAGGTCAAGGGAGAGCTTTTTTGGGGTTACACAACATATTATGAAGCAGACATAGGGGAAGCAATAAAGTGGCTACAGGCAAGAGAACAGACTAAAAGATAGGTAATCCTAGGAATGAAAAGCTGGCTAAAAATCACGAAAAAGTGGAGCAGTTACACTGCAGGATTTATGGCACAGACAAGGAGAAACCCAGTCTGTCAGCAAGAGGCAGAAGGGTTTCCTAAAAGACTAAAACTAGTGAGGGCAAGGTTAAAGGGGCTGCAGCAGAACAAGGGGGTCAACCAGCAGGTGGAAGGCTCATGTCCTGTTCTACCAACCAACAGGAATTGTCTGCAAGGGGATCAGCAGCCAGGAATTCTGCCCTCAGGCCTCCCAGAAACCTCAGGGACAGGCACACACAGGAGAACAAGCAGCCAGAGCTTTGGGAGACCCCTCGGGATCTCTGAGCTGGGGTTTGGAAAGGGCCACTCCTGCTCTGCCCAGAGAGGGTTTGGATTTACAGTGAAGGGGCAAGACCAGCAGTAACCAGCTAAACAAAAAATATTGAAAATTAGAATACAGCAGAGTCGTTCATCTTGATCCTTCAGAAAATGTTGGCTTCTTCCTGCCAAAATATTCAGAAAAGTATTTTGTTTCCTATAATCTTCTGGAACATGTTTGATGCTAATCCTGCTAATGCTGAGCAGGACTTGAGGGATGTTTTCTTTCTAAATCCACATATTTGCTGTTATACTCGCAGCCTATTTATTGTATATATGAGTAGCTTGATGAGGTTTACAAGTAATTATTCTGTGGCACAAACTGTATCAAGCTCAATTCTCCCTAGGACAATAAGGGACTATTTTTGGTCAATAAAAATCATTTGATCTGTTTGTAATTTCATTCCGTGGCTTCATTTATTTACTTCTATCACAGTTAAGATTATTTGTGACTATGTTGTGTTCTGTTGCAATTTGTTTACTTATTTTGGTAGTAGTCTTCTGAGTTATAAGAACTTTTTTTTTACATGACACAATAATTCGAAATACACAGCAATCTAAGAATATATACAGATATTTTTTTAATATGTAACATGCTTTTATATATATTAAAAAAATAGCAATATATAGATAAAGCCTGCTTAAGAACAAATGGAATTTGCTGGTTTTTTTGTCTTTTCTGAACATGATTGAATGTAACAATTGTTCAGTGAAGATTCACTAGATATTGTGGCTACTAGGACACAGATTTTCCATGTATCTCGTGGAGAAGTTACATCAAAACAAACTGCTTAGAAAACTTTAGCTGAGGTATATTAAAGCCAGTTAGGTTGTTCAGTTTGCCTGATGAACACATCAGGAAAGAGAGGGACCCTTGGCTGTCTATAATAAACACACTCTAGGTCTGAACCACACGTGTTAAACTGCAGGAGATATTTTTAATAATTCATCTGTAATTTCCCATCACTACAGAAATATCTCTAAATGCTGTTGCTGTCAAAAAAGAAAAATGGTACAACCACCTTCATAACGTTCTTTGCAGGTTTTAATTTTCCTTGTAGACAATAAGTAATGGCTGTAATAAGGAAGAGGCAAAGGGAAGGCAGGGAGTGATCTCTTTGCATTTGTTTATAAAGTTATTTAGACAATGGTTAGAGCAAGTTAGGAAAATAAAACCTGGTAAGGTAACACCCTATCACAGATACACATTTTGAGGAGAAAGGAGAAATGTGAGATCAAGTTCAACATCGGTCAAAAAATACATCCACTGAATCTGGAATTTAACGAGGGAAAACATCCCACCATCGATTGCTTTGGAAATCCATCATATCCCATTGTAGTAGCACCAGAAAATCTGTGGGTGGAGGTGAAATATAAACTGTGATAGGAAAGAACAGCCACCACAACAATGCCAAGACATTACAAACCACAGCCTGGTCAAACATTTGTCCAGCAGAGGAACCGGCAGCCTCATCCCACTCTGCCTCTTTTGAACATCTGTATGTTGCCCTAAAATCCTGAGCACATTATGACTTCACCTGCAGCCTCTGCTGTGAATCCCAAATAATCCTGACCCCAATCTGAGCTTGAGCGAGCAGCTTTCTTGTTCTGTATTTTAATTGCCTCTAAAAAAAATAAAAATATTTATTACTTTTCCTGACCTAACTGGAGCCTCTTCTCTGCGTTGTTTTTCTGAAACTGCTGGTGCTCCACTGTTACAATTACAACATACAAAGTTTTTCAAATTCCATTAACAGAATTTTAGGTTGAATGTATTTTGCTTAATTAGAGTTCCCCTTGTGCCCAGGGAAGAGCAGAATTGTCTTGTGGGAACTACTCTATGGTAATAGCACGCAGACTAACTTTCTCAGACACAGAAATTCTTTTATTTCTTTTCCAATTTTCTCCTGCATACATATTGGAAAACCAGGAATGCCACTAAACAGATGTATTTATGCTTTCCATGTGGTTCAGTTGTATCTTTGAGCACCAGTACCCCAAGCCACACTGAGATTCTCCAAAAGTAAAAGCATAAGTAAAGAACATTGTGGAACTAGAAATCAAGACTGTGTTTAATTATAGACTAGGAAAAGAAATGTTACATTTCACAGAAATCTTTTCTGGAAGAGCAAAGCAATATTCAGTCATTTGAAAAATAATTTATTTTAAGTATACCCATGGACAGGAGAAGATTCAGAGCTAAAGTTATGGAAATAAACACACCTGGCAGCCTTATAGGAAGAATATACATATCCAACACAAAAGAAATATCTTGCCATATTCTTTGTGAAATAATCTGATCTTTGAATGTGGAATGCAGGGCCATCAAAAGTCACACCCTTTAAAAAAAAAAATGTAAACGTCTTAGAAATCAGGAATCACCGGGAAAAGACAAAAGTATGAGAGGGTACATTCCCTAGGAGCAATGAATTATTGCTTAGCCTTGGTACACACAACTAGACCATAGAAACACTCAATTCCAATGTTTTAAAAGCAGCATTAAGCTTTGCTACTTCTCCACAATTAGAGAACATGTGTGTGGAAACTTATATTACCACAGTATATCCAAAGACACTGTCTGGAAGACACAAACAAACCAAAAATAAAAAAAAGAAAATTATTAGACACAATTACAGTCATCCATTCAGTGCTTAAAAAGAAAGCTTATTAGCATTGTTCATTACTTCTAGACTTTTGTTCCCAGGTCGATCAACAGCTTGTTTTATAGAGATAAGCTAATTGAGACCCAGAATTCAAAAATACCTGTTACAAACTTGAAATACCTTGAATGAAATGGCCTGAAGCTAAAAAAGCTCTTCTTTGCCAAGATGTTAGAGCTATATTCAGCTTTATAAATTTTTCTTCCCCACATCACTCTCCTTCCTTAAAAGAAGAGATGGAGTAGCTTTGGGGTGAGCCAGTAAATCACGCTGCTGCGGGTTTGAGTTGGGGCTTGGAAGAGAACTGCCAGCTACCTGATGGGGTTATTTTTAGAAGCTGAATATATCCTCCAAGTCTGTTCTGTATTCCCAGAGCCAGGACCATGTGTCATGCTGGGACTGGATGAGTTTCTGAGGCCTGTGGGCAGGGATCCAGCGGTGACGGGGCACATCAGCACTGACACTGCTGCAAGCTGGAAAACTGCTTCAGGCAGCCAGGAAACACACTGGAGAAAGGGAAATATTGGAGTGGCTTTCTCTGTGTTCTCATCAAGAAAGCCAGAATGGGAATACGCTACTAGTAGTTTAATCACTGGGATAAATGGGGAGAAGCTTAACGGGGTTTATTTGCAGCTTAAACACACTTTGCCCTCTTAGCAGGGAGAGGAGTAGTCATCTAGAGCAGCTGGTGGCACTGAAAAGGCATTAAGAAAAAGGAAAATTAACTGTAGACCTTGCATTCACATTACAAGTCAGGCACCCAAAATGATGCCCAGTTTAGTCTTGGTTCATGAGGAGTAGAATGGCTTCAAGGGGAACAGTAACATATTTCAGTGCTGCCACCAGGACAGCAACTATAACCTCAGGTTAAATATTTGCACCTCAGCACCCCATCCAACACACTGACTTGTACCCCTAATTCTCCTCTGGAGAACATTTGGGAAAATTACCTTTTTCCCCCCTCATCCCTGAGATTTTTGGTTGGGGTCTCAGTCCTGTTATGGGCAAATCCTTTCCCTTCGACTGGAACCTCAGAGGCTGAGGGGTTTTTTTTTTTTTTCCCAGCCCCAGCACTCCAGCTCTAAGGTGGGGTTTTAGGAGGAATCATCTCCCAGCAGGAGTTCAGCCTGACCTAGAGAGCAGAAGATGTGGTTCTATGAACACACATCCACAGTGCCTCTGTTTCTGAAGGGCAACCTGGAGAAGTGTTCAAGCTGCATCACCGTCACAAGAAGAAAATAATAAAAACATAAGTACCTAACTTCATACCATACTCAACAAAATATTGAGATTTGACAGTAATTAATCTCAGCGCTAATTAACGTGAAGATAAATTGTTCAGCTGTCCTACCCATGAAACTCATGGCTTTGGAAGAGACAATCTGGGGTTGTCTCTTTATGAAAATAATCCTGATGTGACTGGTAGCACAAATATATGGAGAAATAATTCACACCAAAGTAGAAGTAGAGGGACAGTACCATTCCAGATCACAGCCAGCCATTCTTGTTTTCAAGCCTTGAAATTAAAGTGTCTCCAGAATCAATGTTCTAGTGAATGAAGCACAAGATGAGAGGGTAGTTCTGTATCTTCCTCTCCATAAAACTACACTAAATAAATTTTTTGACCTCATACTCACAATTAATAAGAATTGAAGTTTTGTGAACACAGTGTGGACATTCTATCCTGAATTGCTCAATCGACCAGTACTAAAAAAGTGCATTTTCTATTGAGGAATTGTACAATAGAGGTATTCCAAACTCAAAAAATTATCAACTCTGACATGAACTGAAGCTAAATGATACTGATAAATCTAACAATATGCAATATATCACAATATTAGTGATATAGATACATAGATAGTGATCCAGTATCCTTAACCCAGGAGTATTAAAAAACCTTAACAAAAGCCAAACGTTTAATGCAGATTTTTAATAACTCCAAATGGTAGGACAGGTCTGGATGAATGGAAAAAGTAATTGTGCAAATATATTTTTGAAGAACAGATTAAAAAGAACTGTAGAAAAGGTATAAAGCAATCATTCCCTGTCAAAATAACCAAATAGCTCCTATCAGAACCCAATGTAAAAGGGTTAAAGAATGAAAAAAAAACAAAACAAACAAACAATAAAATCGTGCTCATGAGAAACAGAGACTGCAAAACAAATGTTATCTTTGATGCTATTACAGGTTTGGGTACATGTAGCAATGTGTTTAGTGTAGTGTATAAGTAATGCAAATTCTGCAGACTTAATACTGGGTCAAACTTAAGAACCTCTCTTTCTTCTGTTTTAGTCTTGCTCTCTCCATGCTCATATTTTTATGTCCTATTACTCTACTACCTGAGTGGGAAACAATATCCACGTCATTCCTGACTAAAGCAGACCCTTCAGGTCACCATGTCTGCCCCCAGTCGTGCTTCTGCTTCCTCATAAAACCCACTTAAATCCTGCAGCAGTGTTCCTGTTACTGCTACACTTCTGTTTCAGCATTTCTAATTTAACATACACACTCTGGATTTTCTTGAGTTGATCTGACCCCTGTAATCACCAATATTATCACTTTCTCCTGCTGAGTCTGCCAGGCCTCCTGTGATGCAAATATCCTCAATGCTCTAATTTCACTTCTTATCATGATTTGTCCACATTATACAAATGCTGTCTTCCAGTTTCTTTGCTGCTAGCTTATAGCATGTGATGGATTAATAGCCTCTATTAATTTCTGTCTCTGAGTGAGACAGTTTTAAGTGTAATTAATGTAATTTATGCACTGCCAGCTTTGTTGTTTAGGTACAAGCAGCCAGGAGCTCCCGTGCCCTCACTTACCTCAGGGACTCACATCCATCTTTGAGCCACTCAAAGTTGCATGTGTGAATTACACTCCAGCCTTTGCTCTTCCATTTACCTTCAAGACTTTTTCAAAACCATAATATTTTAGCTTTTTAACTTTGAAGTTTTTCAAATTTGTTTGAATTTCATAAACTGGTTTAAAACCAGTGAGAAAGTGATTGACAGGCAGACTCCATCCACCATGAAGTCTCAATCCACACACTGCTCTGCTTTGAAAACCAGACTGAAAAAGCCACCAGGATCATAAAGCCTGTCAGCAGCCTTTGCCAAGCTCTGCTTCTGCTTCAGTGCAACTCTCTGTAACGTGCTGTTTGCTTGCTCTTAGAATACACAGGTAGAAACTTGAGTGGGATTCATTCTGGGAGTAACTGCAGGCTCTCCAAAGGGAGCAGAGTGAAAGGAAAGAAAGCACATGGAGGGAAAAACCCCAGTTCTGTGTTAGCATCATATGAACACAGGCAGTGCTGCAGGACTAGAAAGGAGCATCCTCCAGGCTGCAAGATGTGAGGTGGTGAGGATTATCAGACTGCAGGATTGTCTGCTGTTTCCCTGTTTTACCTCTGGAACGCCCTTGAAACAGGTGAAGTGTTTGCAGCTGGAAGCAAAGCAGAATAACTAAAGAGGGATTAATGAGGTAGTAAAAGCAGGAAGGTAAATTGCAGACCTGTTAAATGAAGCCAAGCTATAGATAAGGACAGTGCTATCCCATTCACACGGGTACCAAAGAAAAACAGGCAAGATGTTAAAAAAAAATAATATTTTCTGATTGCCCTCCAAATTAGAGCAGCTCACTTTGTGTGCTTAAGTACTTCCTCTGCTCACCTCTGGCTCTAAGACACAGCACAGTTGCCAGTGTGTTAAAAAGAACCCTTAAAATGAACAATCACACCACTACATTTCCAAACACTAATGGGTTTTGTTAAGTGGCTGTGATATTTAGATCTCAATTGATGACCTATTGATTATACAAGCCTTGCTGGACAAGATTATCTCCCATTTTATGTCTGAGAAACCGAGACCAAACCGCTTGTCAGAGGTACTGTGCGTTGTTGAACGATCAGATTCTCTCCAATTCTGAAAATGTTGTGAGGAACAATAGATGTCTCTCACTCACAAAAAGACAGGCAGCCCTCAGCAGTCCTTGCCATCATTTATGGCAGCAGTAGAATCCCAGCAACCACGCTTAGAAAACCATGCACTGAACTGAGCAAGGAGTTCCAGCGCTATTTAAAACTGCTCTATGAAATAAGGAGGATTTGTTGGCCTCATTTATACCAGCAGTGAAACCCCAGTGGGGCTTCCTAGAATTTACCTGAACTTCAGCAGCATTAAAGGCCCAGAATTGCCCCTCCACCCTTCCTTTGACATTTGCCATGGGGTACCAGCCAGGGGGATTCAGCATTTTCAGTTTTGGGGCTCCAGAGTGATGACCCACTGTTTATCTGCTCAGACCAGGATGCTTGTTTGGTTTTGATGAATTACATAATAACTATAATCAGAATTTGAGGAGGGTTCATAGAAGAGAAAACACAGGCAAAAGCTATTGTGTAGCAGTAAGTGCTGGTAATTAAGTATCACCCATTCTTCCCTTTATTTGGCAAAGCTGTGCACAGAATATCAATGGAAATTCCCAAAGCAACCAGCACGGGATCCAGCTCTCCCTCTTCAACCAAGGTGACCTAATTTGACTCATCTCTTAGATTAATAACATAATCTCAACAGTGAAACCCCATATACAGCAAATATAAATACGGGGGGGGGAATTTTGGATTATACCAAGAGTGTGCAGGGAAGACTCTCACCTAAGGTCTCTAGGCATGTCTCTTGTGGCAGCAATGCTTCCCCAGTGCCAAACCCCTGCACCATTTCCTGGGAGTAGGTGTGGGAAACAGAACATTCCCTTGTGCCTGACGTGCAGGTACAAGTATTTCTCGTATTTAATGTTTCTTGTTGGCTCCTTCGGTCCTTTCCACGTTCGTGAGGGGCTTTCGGCAACGCGGCTCCCCTCGGGTGAGGCCGGCAAAGGAAGGATACAGGCACCAACTGCAGCTTTTATCTCCTCATTACTTCAGCTTTTAAGGACACTTGTTATGGGTTAAGGATAATAAGGAGCTGGCCTCCAGCTCCCATTTCGCTGGTCCCCTCTGGTGCTTCATTAGCAGGTCTTTGATTGCAATTACACCAATTAACCTAAAGAGCGAGGGGGGAAAGATGAAGGGTTGGTGGGTTTGGGGTTTATTTTTCTGAAGCCACAATAAACAAACTCAGGCAGTCTTTAATAGTTCAGGTTTTTCTCTACGTTCTTGGGATTTATCAGGTCTGCAGCAAGGTAGTTTTGAGCAACCTCGCTGCATGATAAGCAACCAGTGGATCATGGATAGAATATGCCCTTCAAAAAGGCTTTTAAGTGCAACCTGAGTAGTTGTAGTGTTTATTAAATATCACCTGTATAACCTGTGCCCTACATTCCTGCAACACATTCTCCCTTTATCCAAATGATGCCTTGAAAAGCATGAGAGGGGGAAAAGGTTTCCCAAACCCTTTGTTTGTTTTGGGTGGGGTTTTTTGTCTTTCTTTTTTGGTGACTTGTCGGGTGGAGTTTTTTTATTCCTAGAGGATCACATTTGTACCGGCACAAGTACAGGCTCCCTCTGGTGGCTCATTTTCATAACTGACAGGGTTTTTTTCCCAAAAAACATTCCCTGTAGTCTGACCGATTGGAGCGGCCAGATGAGGTGGAGCCTGTGTTTGAGAGCACATAGGCCTAAGAAGGTCTAAGTTTTTTGTAAAGCACTAACCCATAAACGCTTTTAACTTGAGTAAAGACTCAGGGGTTGTACAGGCTGTTTGTTGTTACTATGCAGGCTGTGAAAGTGCACAGAAATCTTCATTTTTTAAAATGAAAGCCTTTTAAAACAAGTATATTAACTCTGAAATAGTGTAATTTTATTTAATAATGTTTTAAAAATGCCGAATTTTAATTGCATCTCTGCTTTATTTGAAAAATTACCATCCTTGTAATTCCTTCAAAGTAGCTATTTGCTTATGGAGGCATAGGAATAAAATGAGGCTTAGAATAGATGATTAAAACACTTTTAAAACAAAGAAACAAAAAGCAGAAATACTTGGAAAAGCTGATATTGGACACGCATCCATCTTGAGCACGTCTGGTCTCTAAATTAAAAAAAGTACAAGCACCTCCCACCAAAAAAATCCCGAAACGCAACAAAAAATCCCCCAAGTCCCTCTGTTGTATAACTGACTGCAGAGCCTCCAGCGGTCGTGCTGGGCTATTCAGCCTTAATCCCACGTGGTCCTGCCCAAGATCTGCCCGATTTTGACTGAAGTCGTTAAAATTTCATAAATGGCTAAATAAAGCCTGCCAGTCAGAAGGTTCTGTGCATCAGAACCTTCCAGCGGGTCAGGAGCAAGCGTGGAGTCGAAATAGGTAACCCGGGTACCTCCAGCATATTAACTTTAAACTGAGCTTAATGCTGGTCTAACTGAGCCCGACAGCTGCTGGGACCTGCACCCAGAGAAGTGAGGCTTGATGAGGAAATGGTATTTGTTAATGCCACCTAAATGCTGTGTTGCTGATATTAAACTCAGCAGAACTGCAAGAACCAGGAGAACTTTGATAGTTCCCAGTTCTGGCTGTAAATGTTTTGCTGCCGCAGAACAAACTCTGGGTTTGAATGTGTTTCAACTAATTTTTTTTTGTTACAAGATTTCATCCCAGCGAATATTATCTTAAAGGACTCGTCCCCACATCTCCCAGGTTCTGAGGTAGCCTTTTGTGAAGGTTAAGCCCTTATTCACCCTAATATTTCAAAGAGTTATAAACTGTTGAAAGTTATTTCAGGATTGTTTCTCTGCTCCTTGTCCCCTCTCCCTTAAATTGTGTCTAAATTACCCCAATCTTACTAAAGCAATCTTACTGTGCCTTTAAGAAGTGTTCTTCTGTCAGTTTGTTTTATATTTTAGGCCAATCTTTCTAGAATCCTTACCTAACCTTTAAGGTACTGGAGAAAGGGGAGGGGAAAAAAAAGTTGCTAGGATACTTGCAAAAAGGCAAATTAGCTGCACTAGAAATATAACAAAAGGATTAAAAATCTCTAACCTTTTGAGTTAAACATCCAGTTTCAGCAACTGCCAAAATTCCATGGTTCTTCTTTTTGGGGCAAAGAAATGCAAAATATTATAGAACCCCAATTTCACAGGCACACGGGATTGTAAAGCATTGCCCTACTGCAAGATATGACAAACTATATAGTAAGTTTCTCCTGCTGTTTGCAGAAGACTTGATCATTACTTATAAGTTTATAAATCAATGTATTTATTTTTCTATCTGTGTTTGGATGTGGAACTTTGTAGCTCTAGATATTCCATAAAACACTGAGCTGAGCTGAACAAAACTTAGTCACTGAAACCAGGTAGAATCTGAGGCTTTAATGAAAACCTTCCTTTGTGGGCAGTGCTGTTTACACTCATTTTACATCAGTTTAGTTCTACTGAACTTTTCTGCATTTATAGCTTTGGCAGCAAAAAATCAACAGGAAAAATAAAGCTGAAGATGTAGATGCTTTCCCTTCACTAAAGTATACATCATCTTGATTGAAACACTGTCGAGAAATCAACCCTTGCATATTTTTCTGCATCTCTAGTGTAAAATTTCTGCTTATTTGATGGAAATATCATTTTACATATTCAAATCCACTGCAACAGAGAAGTGCCACTCTCTGCATTAACTCTAGGGTAGAGCAAGCACTCTCAGGAAGCTGTTAGAATTATTAAAACACAGCAATTTTAGGGCTCCCTGTTCCACTGGGTTTGATCAGATCCATGCAAAGAATGAAGCCATCATTACTCTGTGTAGTGATCTACCACAATCTGGCCTCCACAAACCTCTCATGCCACCACGCTTTGTAGGCTGGCAAGTTGTTGGCCCTTTCTTCTTTCGTTTTTCCCTGGATAAGGGGAAAAAGCAAAGCCTTTGCCTTTACTGTGTATGTGGGAGATCTGAAACGCAGAGCAGCTTGGGCTTTTGCTGTGTTTAGGTCCAGAGAGATGACTACACAATATTTACTCCAAGATAATGGCCAGCTAGAGGAAACACAAGGCAGAGTAGTGTTAAAGCTTGAGCAAGCCAGCATTCTTCAGGAAAATGCATCAGGAAGAGCTCCTTGCTCAATCCCAGCTGGGAGGACGTGGTGGTTGAAGAGAGGAGCCCAGGCCAGCTGTCTGCACTGCAGCTGCCAGACAGGCAAATTCACCTCTGCTTCTTCACATTGTCAAAAACTGTCAGAATTCATTATCCCCGGGTAGCTGGGGAGAGATTTCAAATCTGCAAGGGAAGAAGAGTGCTGCCACTTTGATAATCAATTCCCATGGCTCTTCCATTCTGGTGTCTGATGCCAGTAAGAATTTGTTCTGCACCCCTTCTGATGCCACATAAGTCACAGAGAACAGATCAGGAATTCCTTACTTACAGAAGGAATTGGAGATCACTGTGCTGCTCTGCTTTGATTATTTCCTTCTCCCCAGCTGAGTCATATGCAATATTTCACACAATGAAAAATGTATACCAGGAGCTTTCCCTGATGTAACTGTTTTCTTATTTAGCTCTTTGACTCTTTTTCAACTGTATATTTTTCTTCCTCTCTTTGACTCTTTTTCAATCATACATTTTTCTTCCTCTTGTGTTTCCCCATATGTGGGTCACAAGAATAAGCTTGCAGGTTTGGCAATTTGGTTTTTTTGTTGTTGTTGTTTTGGTTTGGGATTTTTTTGGTTTTTGAGAGCCTTTAGGGGTGTTTTTTGGTTTTTATTTTTAAATTGAAACAAAAAAAAGCATAATAATTGCGTGCACAAAAGGAACTGGGCTATTGACAATCTGAGATGGCAAATTGGTAAGAATCCGAACGCAGCTGCACAAAGACAGAAAACAGCAAATTGGAATGGAAAAACATTTGGATAATTACAAACATGCCAAATCAGGAAATGTGAATCTGTTAAAAAAAAAAAAAAAATAATGCAAAAAAAGTAAAAAGTAATAGTTATCTTCCTGCAGTACATGCTGCAATAAATGCAGAGGCTATAATACTACAAAGCTCAAGATTTACAAAGCTCAAGATTTACAAAGCAAAGTGGGTTGTATGAAGGAAGAAGTACTGAAGTCTAACAGGTCATTTAAAAATACTCCAGAAAACCAGTGCCAGGACACTACATGGGCTTTCTAATCACTAAGGGATGGGAAGCAAAAATAAGCCCCACATGGAAAGAGCATCAGCAGCCAGGGCCCTGTCCCACAGTATCCCAGTAAGGCAGGAACAGCCCCAGAGATGTAGTCAGGGGCTGCCAGAAGTCACAGAATTCCAGACTCAAAGAATCACAGGATCATTTAGGTTGGAAAAGTCCTTCCAGCCCACTGAGTCCAGCCTGTGCCCCATCCCCACCTTGTCCCCCAGCCCAGAGCTCTGAGTGCCACAGCCTGTTGTGCCTTGGGCACCTCCAGGGCTGGGGACTCCACCACCTCCCTGGGCAGCCCCTGCCAATATTTAGCAATCCTTTCCATGAAGAAATTCCTCCTGATATCCAATGTAAATTCCCCCTGGAACAGCTTGAGGCCGTTTCCTCTCGTCCTGTCCCCTGTTCCCTGGGAGCAGAGCCCGACCCCCCCCCAGCTCCCCCCTCCTGTCAGGGGGTTGGAAGGAGTGGGAAGGTCCCCCCTGAGCCTCCTTTTCTCCAGGCTGAGCCCCCCCAGCTCCCTCAGCTGCTCCTCCTGGGACTGACTCTCCAGACCCTTCACCAGGGTCACCCTTCTCAGGAACTATTTAGAAACCACTATGTATAAAACAAAATTTTTAAATTTTCTATTCTGAAATCCATTTTTTTTTTTTAAATTTTAATGAGGATATCAATTGTAAACTGGGCAAGATGTTGGTTCCTGAAATATTTCACCTGTTTAACATTTTTTGTGTAGTGATCCTCATCTCATTTAGCAGTCATTTGAGAGGGTATTAAATAAAACACCTATTCCTTGCAGGGCAGTAGACTTATACTATGACAGATATTTTTTTGGGGTAATAATAATAATAATTCAGGTCATCATAGTATTGATTAAGCCCCTATGCATTTCAAATTATTTGTTAGGTAACTGGAGTTCTTCTTCAGAATATCTAGTTCTGTCTTAGAATCATAAGATCCAAATGACTAGTGCCTATCAGTCAAAAAGACTGAAAGACAGCGAGGGAAATTGAATTATTTTAGCTTTATCTGAATATGTGAGTCCTCTTCTGGGGGAAAGAGAAAACTTGAAAATATTGTGGGCCTGGCCACAGGTAAACTTTTAGTAGTTATTTGGGTCTGGTAGAAAAAAAATTTCAAAATTATATATGCCTTGGGATGAAAAAATGCATTCATAGTATGAACCTGTTCTCCAGAGCTGAACTCCAGATGCTACAATTTTAAATCCAACATAGCTGAGTTGTTCTGGACACAAAATTAATAAATAAGTTTTGGGATGATCTAACAGTTTGCAGGCAGACAATGGATTTCAGTGCAAATGAGAAAATTATAAATATAATAGGGAACATTACTTGGGAACCTGTTTGTGGGTTAGTTTTTGGTTTCTTTTTTTCTGTTGAAACATCTTCAGTTTTTAATTACACCATAAATCTCCTCCAAGCAGGGTAATTAGTGGGTGCATTGAACCATAAATGAGGTAGATTAGAGTCAGGCTGAACACATACATTGAGAGGTCCAATCATTCCCACTGATTATTTGCTGTGGTATTCTTGATTTCCACATTTAACCACTGTCTTAATACACATTTAGGTTTAATAGAAAATGAAGAATTAAACTAATTTACACCTAAAGAATTTGTTAGAAGGTCATTGCTTCCTATTACCTAAAGATGGTATATTAAGGCTCTCTGCAGAAATTATAATTAAACCATTTAAAAATACAGTGCCATGATCTCACCACTGTACACTGTCAAGTGCTTTTCTGCTGTGATCAGAATGTGATGCAAAGAAAGTGTTTGGTGGCATTTTTAAAGGTTTCAGTGATTATTGGCAGAATTTTTTTAAGAAATGTTAATAAAATATTTTCTCTAGTCCCAGTGATGTGCTGCACAGTCTAGAGTGACAGTGGAAAGGGGGAGTGCTTGCTGTGATTTTAGAATTTATACCATAAGTTTAAAAAATCCTCTGAAAGGCTCAACTATGGTGTTCTTACTAAGATATCTTCCCATTTCTCAGAACACAGCTAAATTACTAAATACATAACATCTGTAGAAACAGGGAAAATACTAATATTAACCTGGCCTCAGTGTTTCATGTTTCCAGCAGGAATTAGTTCCATTTTTACCCTGTTTAGAAGCTGGAATTAAGACTTTGCAAAGAGGGTCTTAAAGAGGCCAGTAATGCTGAAGTGTTTTCAGGGGCTTCTTCTTAAAGGATAAAAACCCTGGGGTTTTTTCTTATATGACCAAATAGGAGTTTTCTGCACCATTTTTTTCTGGACAGGAGGGCTGTAGGATGCAAATGCTTCCAAGCTGTCACCTCAGTTGCTGCTCCATCTGTGTTGCAGATCCTGTCCACTTTGAAGAGAAATGAAATCTGCACATTGGGAAGTCTGTTCAAGCATTTATTTTTTTTTTTTTTTTTGGTTTCCTTGTACCCACAACCACCTGCCAAGACTTGGTTTCCCCTCTGCTCCTAATCCTTCTCCTGAATTCCCCCAGCAGGTTCACCACAGGACAGGTCTCCCTGCTAAATACCCCTTGCTAAAATGTCATCCTTATGTGATGTTTCTTATCTCCCTCTAAGCACACAACAGCACCAGAATAAATACATTAATGCTTTACATCTCCCTTGTTTGAGAGGTGGAACTATTGCAAGCAAAGCATAAAATAAATATTTCAGAGGTGCAGTTAAGAGGCAGAGTGTGTAAGAATTGAAACTTCCGTTGAGCTCAGTCCAGAGACTTTTAAAAACATCCTTCTTCCTCTACCAACATATTTAACTTGTTCCTCCTCTCTGTATTTGTTGAAGATTTTGCATAATGCAGTGTTGCTAGAAACTTTCTGTCCATCTGAATTAAGAGCCACCAAAAGTCTCTCTAGAATAGAGTTCCTGAGTGAAAGTGAAAGGGCTAAGTGGCTGAATAACTTTTAAAAGAAGAGGATATGGCCAGTTGCTTTGGAAAAAAAGTCCTTTCAGTTGCCAGAGGACTTGGAGATCCTAAGACCACCCAGAAGGCAGGTAGCCTGCCAAATCAAAATCCAAAGGACACCATGCCTAAAGGGCTACAACTCGCTTGGAGGACTCTCAGGACTTGTGATTTTACTTTCTATGCTTCGGTGTTTAGAGCCATGAAGGAGACCCTGCAGCTGAAAATTTGTGGTTTGTTATTAATTATTATTATTAATAAGTCCCATCTGTATGAAAAGAATCCCTAATGGTAAAGGCAGAGGGCGAGGTGAGGTGATCAGCACCTCCACTGCGAAACCCGGGCACGGAGCGTTTGCAGACACGGCAAGGTCGAGGAGGCTGAGTTTTCCTGCTCCAGGGGGCACTGGCTCTGCACAGCACTCGAGTGGGAACAGCAGCAGGTGGAAGAAGAGGCCACAGGAAGGACAGAAACGGTGTTGGATCAGAACAGGGCCATTGGTGCCACTCAGCAACACTTGTGAGAGCTGGCACACGAAGGTTACCCAGAGCTGGGAGTTGTGCTCAGGGTGTTTGCACTTGCCATCCCTAAATTATCAACTGTGCCATCACTCAGTCTCTAATTCCCCTGAGCTGGAAGCTAATTCAAACAAAGCAAAGCAAATTATTAATATTTTCCATTCTGTTGGCTCTAAACCCAGCTGTATGAGGTGTAGGGGTCAGTAAATGGGGGACTACCATTGTCAGAAATGTTGTAAGACAGCGGTGGCAGAAGTGATTGTTCTGTTTGGAAAGGTCTTCAGAGTTCTCATTCTGTTAAAATTCATATTAAATTGAAGAATATAAGAGCACAGTTCCCACTTGCACTGTGACAATTGGATAAAATATTCTGTGATATTTATAAATGAGCATTCATTTAAAAAATGTTCAATAAAGCAGCAGCTTCCACTGGTGTGTTTGTGAAAACAGGGTTACCAGAGCCTGGCATTTCAGAGCTGTGATTATGCAGCAGCACCTGCTCAGTAGCACAAACCTGCCAAATACCAGCGACAATTTATGTCATGTGCCTGAATCTTAATTATTACAATTTGTATTGGAATAAGAACGGTAACTAGTGATGAGAATACCACTGGAAATGCAATTGTTATCGGTTTGCAGTGTGCTGGTAATAACTCAGATTTACAAATTACTTTATAATACTTAAAAGTGTAGCTGCATATTAACTTGAAGCACAATAAGGCCATGGCAACAAAATACACTACTCTGACAGCAGCCTTTACCATCTGCACAGGACCTCAGTCAATCATATCAGGAGCAAGCCTAGGCAAGTACCAAGATAAAATTATAATTCTTTCCAAAAATAGATCTGCAAGTGTCCCAAGAAGGAAAACATTCCTCCCTCAGGTTTGTTATTTGAATGTTATATTTATACCGTGAAATGTTAAAATAATAGATTTTTTTGGGGCAGAGTGTGATAATCTATTCTGAGATCCCAAGTGGATATATTTTGCCTGATAATTACTGCATAGAAGTGAATAACTGGTGGTTGAGTTCTAGACCAGCTTTAGGAAAAAAAATTCTAGTCCAGTTAAGACATGCAAGAGTAAGAGAAGTAGAACTTCATGAATTTCTCACAGATTGGGTAATATGTCACTGGTAAGTTGTGCTTTTATTTGAGTGTGGTTTTTTGCAAACTCAAATTTAGCTTTTCATTAATATATTCCTTTTATGTAGTAGTAAGCTTCTGTATAATATTTTTGAAGGGAAAGAAAATCTGACCAACCAACAAAGACCAGAGAGAAAGATTAAGCCTCTATGTGAAGTAGATTTAAAACATATTTTGAGCAGGAAAATCCTTTTTCAAGTACATACACAAATCTCCTCCTGTTTTTTCCTCTTTCTTTTTTCACAGTATTTGATGACCTGACCTGTCAAGGTTATTTTTTGCTAGTCCCGACACCAAATTCTTACCTTTAGTCTGAGCATTCATTAAAATCATTATTCAGTAAAACAGAGAAATACAAAAAATACCTGAACAATGGAAAGTAAGAAGCAAAAGTCTGAAGAGAAGATGAGCAAAAGGGAAGTATAGCTCAAGTGGAGCAGAGAATTTATTCACAAACTGAAGCAGATTTGTACCATTTCCAGAGATGGTCACAGCTTTGGTCCCTGCATTTCATGCAGTGGTGCTCTGCAGGATTTAGAGGTGACTGAGCAGCACAAGAAAAGAAAAGACAATTGTCCAAACTGTTTTATATGGAGTGGAGATTCAGAGGTGTTAAAGAGAGGGCACCAAGAGTTATTATACTACAAAAGGACTTGTGCTTTTTCTTTGGGCATAATACTTCAAGAAAATACAATTTCATCATTAAAGAAACGTGTAGTATTTCTTTCTGCACGTTAGGTTTTGAGTTTGATAATTTAAATATTTGGGGGCCATATTCCTGGATTTTCAAGCCACAAATTTAATCTCGATTCTGTCTCTTGTGTCTGTTTTTCCACAGGGTTGGAAGGGACCTCTGGAGATCATCTATTCCAACCCCACTGCCAAGGCAGCATCGCTTACAGTAGGTGACTCCAGAACACTTCCAGGTGGGATTTAAACAGAAAACCCCTCCCACAAAATTCCATTTGGAATCACTCATATTTAGAAATTTTTGACTCATTTCCACACTTCATGAAATTAGTTAAGCCACACATGTAAGCGACTTATGATTCCCACCCTTTTTGGTTTGGGATGGTTTGTCAGTAACAAGTAACAGAAATAAACGTGTCAGATACTTGCCAGAATTTTTCCTACAGTGGTGAGTCCAAACCTGAGAGAAGTTCTAGCCCTGGAAGGTTATTTTGACTCAGATAATGCTGAATCCAGTCCCACACTGAGCGAGTCTGTCAGGACTGAGCTCAGTGACACCTGTAGCCAAGGAGCAGCAGTTCAATTTGCCACCATTTAGTGACACAACTTTTTTACCACTACAGAGGCTTTTTCTCACTATATTTCAAGATGATTTACAAGGAAAAGTGCTGCTCTTATTTACTTTGAAAAGGAAATAAAGCTTAGTTAAATATGGCTTGTGTTCAGATTTAAAACCACATCAGAAATATAGAAAGGCTGTCTTCAGAGCATCAGTAAGTTGGGACAACTTAGAGAAATAAATATGTTGCAAAAATGAAGTTGAATTGCACTAAGTATACTTTATTTTAAAACATAATTCAAGGATTAATTCTGCTGTTATTTGGTGTGAAACCAGTTACTTCGGATAAGACCAAGTTTAAATAAAAAAAATAAACTACTTAGCTCTAAGAGATGAATATTCTTCTTGAACACTTGAGTAAAAAAGCCCCAAAGACCAAACTGTTATTTGAAAACTGAAAACATTTGATTATTCAATTGGATGAATTATCTTATGCTGAGACAAAACTTAAATTAACTGCAGATATTGCTAAAACTCATTGACAGAAGCCTGTAGCCATTCCATTAACCAAAATGTGTGTTGCTGATTTTAAGCATTGTGTTTCACTTTCCTTTCCTTTCCCTTTGATCTATTGAAGATCACAGCCCTCCAACGTGTGCAATTTGTTTCCATTGCTGATGACAAGATTAAATTCCAAATGGTTTGGTGAGATTATGGGTGTCAGTGCAGATAGAATAGAACAATGTAATTAACTACAGAGCAAATCATAAAAACCAGATAGGAAATGGAACTGCAAATCAGCTGCAGAAGCAGATGAGCCTTTTGAGCTCTGTAGACTCACAAATGGTCATTTTTTCAGACAGGAGTTGTAGTTGCTTCCAAGGTTATGGGATTGTTCAACCAGAGCAGTAATTTTTTTTTTATTCTATTTTTTTATTGCTTGTGGAAACGAACAGACAGAAAACAAACCAAATAAAAACACCCAGCTCCTCATTGGAAGAAGAAAAATTTAAAAATAGCTAGTGATGAACCTACGTAGTTCAGGTCAATAAAATATTTTTGAAGAAAGGGAAATAAGGACGTTAAGGGAATTATGGGCTTCCTTCAGAGTGTTTACAGAATTTACCAAGGATAGTTGCAAGTCCCTCTATCTGGGGAGATAAAAAGGATGCTACAAGTCATTCATTCGTGTAACTGTACCTTGTACAAACAAACATGCACTACATTTAGGGTCAAAAATCAGACAAAAATCTCCCAGGAGAAAATCCAGCCAGAAAATATGGAAGGTTTTCCTACATTTGCTTGTGTCCAAGCTAGTGTGAAGTGTTTTATATAATATGAGACCACTCCAGCAGAGAGAATTCCAGAGATTTCTTCTCTCAACATCTCTGATCAGAAAAATTATAAATCACAGCACCTGCAGCAGGAGGCTGTGATGGTGGAATTTCCACCATTCCAGCCACATGTATGATGAATAAACTATTCCTCTCTTACTCAATATTTCTAAAATTATAAAATTCTGGAAAAAGAGTATTAGAACAATTCTTATTTTCTTACAAACATTACCATTGCCTCTAAAATGCTTCTTCTAGTTCCTTTTCATTCTTTTGAGAGGTTTTTGAGTTCTGGTGGTCAGTAAAGGACATGCAAAGAGTTATGATGGTCCTTGAGAACACTAAAGTGTTTCTGGCACACATTTAGCTGCTGCCAGGCTCTGCAGGATAACAGAATCATGTCTTTAGGTTCCCATCCTTTCAACCAAAAAACCAGCAGCAGGGATTTGGATGGAGACGTGGCCTATGGAGACACAGCTCCACAGCTTCTGGAGCAGAACTACAGAACTACGGGACAGAGACCAGAAAGGACTATACAGGTTATTAAAAGACCATGTTTGTAAAGGACTTTTTGTGGTTGGTGGGTGTGACAAACCTAAAACCATTTTCTCCCATTGATTCCACCAGGATGTTGCCTCGGCCCATCAACAAGCAGGGCCGTTGGAGCAGTATGGGAATTTGGGAACACAGTGTCAGACAAGGAAAGGAACTCCTCCCTGTGCTGGCAGCTGGTGGTGCTCCCCAGCTCACAGGGACAGCTGCAAAGAACAGCAGTGCCTCTAATTTGTAGGGGAAAACCTCCCCCTGCGTGGAGCAATTCCATCACCATGGGATGGATTGTCCGTACCCTGAGCCTTGCAACCCTCCTGCAACTCCCTCCTTTGTGGCCTTCATACAACACTAAACATCCCAGTTTAGCTCTTTCTCAGCTGTTCAATAGCCTTTGAATGTGAAAGCCCTCATGGTTTGGTTGCTGGGGACAGGAAGGAAGACACTCAGTTTTCCCCAATTACTTCTGATGTTTATTTTATCCATAAAACGATGTGTGCACTTGGAGAGCACATCCTTTTAAGCTCCAAGGAGGAGCTAAACAAGGGAAAAAAAAGTAAATCAAGAAAAAGGATAATTATTTGTCAAGTAAAACAAAACCTTTTCAGGAGTTCCTCCTTAGTTCCCTTATTATGATCCAAACATAAGGTATGGAAATACTGAAATATGAAAACTGTATCCAGCAAACACCACTATTTATGAACCAGAGGCAAAGAAATTCTAACCCTGGTCCGATGTTGGGGTTTTTTTTAAACACATATATATTTATACACGTGTCTTTATATAAAACTACATATATATGGGGTCCCAGTTTCAGCCATGAAAAAACATCCAAAACACCTACCTCTGTTTAGAAGCGAAAAACAAGGGTGATTCAAGTGAGCTCCAACAGAGGTCTTATTCTTTAGGGAAATGAGATTGAGTATGGACTTGAATAAATTCAGATTTAAACTCCATCAGCTTGTGGGTGTCTGTGAATGGCTCATCATGTATTCAAGACACACTGTTAGGTACAAATGCCAACCAACAGAGCTGCAGTACAGAGATCAGATTCTTTTTCCATCTTAAAGCAACGGCTTCCTTTCTAAAAACAGACTAAAAAAAATCCTGCTAGGACAGAGTACTTTATTTTGTGAATTTTTTCCCTCATCTAATGGTTGGGTTATTTTCTTATTTCAACTAAAGTGGTGTCAGGACAGAGAGGCTGTAAACAGGGAAAAGCAGCAGCTCCTGAACAGGATTGAAACGATGAAGGAGAACTCGGGTTTATCTGCCTTGACAGACACGAGCTGGCTGCTGTGATCTGGCATTTGGGGAATTTTTCCCTTCTAACTGGGTGAAATTAATTTTGCTGAGATTTCTTCTGAAAGTCCACTCTCGGGGAGGCTGAGCTTTCCCCCAGGGAAAAGTGCCCGTTGTTTTGTTGCCCGTTAATGGAGGTTTTAGCCCCACCAACCCCCGGCACTGCCAATCACCTGGGCTGTGCTTTTCCACAAATTGAGGAGCTCTCAGTGCCTCCCTTGACAGCAGGAAATCTGGGGTAGATTTCAGAACAAAAGGAGAGAAATTAGCCTGATTTATTTATGCACTGAGCATGCTCCACCAGCACTGGGCATCATGTGATTCCCTGTTTCTAAGGAAACAACTATGATGCTGAGCACATACTCTCCTATCATGAACTGCAGGGTGTTGGTTTGGGTTTTTTTTTGTCCTCTGAGAATTTTTTTTTTTTTTTAAGGCATCAATCAGCAATAATTGGCTGCCCTTGATTGGCATTGATTTATATTTACAAATATATAATTCCTAACATGAGTGGAAGAGATTATATAAATCTATGCTGAAATTAACTACAGTAAATATATGGCCCAGTCAAATTAATTTAATTATATTGGGGGTGGAATTGCTGCAGTTTACGAGGGAACAAAGATGTTATACAATTGCTGTCCCTAGATGGTGCTTTTACCTAGATTTTTTTGCATTCTTTGAAGGGGTAATTTGCATTATGGTGATTTATCATTAAAAAAAAATAAATCAGAGAACAACTGTTCAATTTATTCTGCTTTCCAGAACACCTGGACACTACACTGTGCAGTGGCAACATTGAAAAGATGGAACAAACTTAAAAGTGTGGCACACCTGAAGGAAATGGTGCTATCAGTTAATGTGAATTGCTAAAACAAAGAAGAAAGGATTTACAGAAAACATTTCAATACAATAAGGTTATTCCTGAAGGGTGCTCTCCCCCTGCTTGTTACTAAGCCACTACTCAGCAGCTGGAAAATCTTCAGGCTTGGACTTGAACTCCCAGAATAGTCTTTACTGGCATCAAAATCTGTTTAGCTATGAGTGCAGAGTTGTAATTAATTAAGTTAGGTATGTCCCCTATTGAGTTTTCTAAGCTGTGGACTGTGGGGTTTCATTTTTTTTGTTCCAGTGCAACACTAGTACAATAACTGACAGTATTAAATTCTCAACAAAGTATCAAATTAAATTGTAATCAAGGTAAAGAAATCCACTGAAACTAAAATAAATAGTGCAAATAAACCTTATTAAGTCTATAAATCTGAAATTATACAAATTTAGGCAATTTCTAATTTGTATTGTTAGAAATTAAAATTTCTATCATTGTTAGAGGGCTTTGAGGTATCCAGACACTTACTCTTTTTGTAACAGAGGGTGTGTTTACACCCTGGAAACAAATATTCAGGAGATCACCCAAGGACCAAGGCAGAAAGTGGCCAAACAGTCATCAGTTTTTCTGTGCCAAGGACAGAAACTCCTGAAAAATCAGCATCCTCTGGTCAGGGCACTAAAGGAAGGAAGCAGTAATACTGGGATGTTCCCAGCAGATGTGGTCACCACTGCTGGTGGAACAGCTGCCAAAACTTACAAGAGACATGGAGTTAAATGAACATATTAAGATCTAGATTAGCCTTGACTGTCCTGTAAAGTTAACCCTGAAGGAAAAGTGTACAATGTTTTTCCCAGCTGAGCCCTGAGAAAAGTGTTAGTGAGTGAGCAGAGAGCCATAGCTGATGGGATGGTTATCATTGACAACTACAGAAAATTCCAATGCAAGGAGGAATTACTGGTACAATTAGAAGTCTTCAGGTCTTTGACTCATCTCAAACTGGCACCAGAATGAACAGTAAATTGAGGAATTGCAGATTTGCAAAAACTGTGCAAATCTTCTTGTGCAGGGACAGAGAAAAGGAAGGAGTTCCATTCCTGCCCAGCCTGAGCTTCACTGGAATTTCTGGGTTTCACCAAACCCTGCAGCACTTGGACAGGACACAGCAGGTGTTCCCAGGGAAAAGGTGGGCTCAGCCTTTGTGATGGAGTGTGAAGAAAATTCACTTCTCTTTCAGCTCTCCCTTAAAGGAGTCTCACAAGCATAAAATTACCATGACTAGAACATTTCTATTGACCCACTACAATATACTCACAAGAACTGTCTGAACCAGGCTGATGACATCCAATTACTGCTGTGAAGGCAGTACAGTATCTACTTGAAGATAGTTTAGCTCTGTGCTTGACCTCTATGCAAAAAAATACATGTTTAGATTCCCAAGAGCTTTTTTCCTATCTGGGAAAAAAAAAAAAAAAAAAAACCAGAAGGATTATTTTACTGACTCAGAATTTGCTTTTGTTTTCACCCTTTTCTTTTTCCTTTAGGGAAATGCTTCCTGGTAATGTGTTTTACAGCAGCAGGGATTTTAACTTCATATCTGTCAAACCTCAGAGTGAATTTCCATTTTTACAAGTGGCATTATTAGTGTATATCACATTTGACTGCAAATGCTTCCTGGCTTATCTCCAATGTGAAAACTCGTCCTGTGGTCGATATTAACTGGCCCCTATTAATAAGGGAGGAAGAGAATTGCATCCCTGCTTTAGGAAGGGACATAAAAGTCACAGGACTTAAGCACATAATTTTATTTGAACACACTTAATTTGTCATCCTGAGTAAAGGGAATCAAGATTCAAGTAGGCCACCTGGGAAAATATCTTTGTATTTTGAGAAAAGAATCCCTCAGCAAATCCACTGTCTGTTTTAAAGCCCGTGTCATGAAGATTATAAAATCTTTTTCTAGAAAAGCTCTTGCTTTCTTGTGTTCTGGTCAAAAGCAGAGACACATACATATAATATCTCTGTGGAGGTTTACAGACAAAAAAAACATCGGCCTAACCTTATCCAGCTGGTTTTACTGGAGGCTGAAAATGAGCTTCGAAGAGTGCCTTAGGAGGAGAGACACCCCAAAATTCAATTTAGTGGCAAGATGCTTGAAAAAAATTCACAGTAACAGCCAACAAAACTTTAACTGCATTTTTTCAAGTTTAAGCTGTCAACAGATATTTTCATCAGACTACATCTAAGAAAGCAAACAGGTGAAATTTCTGGAGGTTTTGTTGGGTTTTTTTTTGTTTGTGTGTTTTTCTCCCCAGGAATTAAGGACATTTGAAGGCCAAATCCAAGGCCAGGATCCATCCCTTTGTGGTGAGTTGATTACCCTTCATTATTTACTCTCTTAGAAAGGGTAGGGTTGGAGGGCTTTTGCTACCAATTCTTTCCTATGCAATTCCTGCAATTTAAAACAGAACAAAAAGGGATCAACATTGCTAGTTACACATTTAAAGATTTAATTGAAAGAGAAGAATTTTTTTTAATGCAGTGCCATGGAAATCAGAAAACTCTTCTAAGTTTGAAACACTTTTGCAGCTTGTGTTCTGCTTACAAATTCAAAAAGGGACACTGGCAGGTTGATACCTCCACAGGAAACCTTGGGGGTTTTAGGATAAAGTGTTTCTGCTCAAAACTGATGTTGTGGGGAAAATTTAAACATCGCTTTACCAATCTGTGTGCAGTGTAATATTAAAAAAAATATCGTTTCCTTTAGATTTTAATGCGTGGATGAGAAGTTTAAAACTTTTTTCTGGGGCCAAGCCAGTCCCCACAGAGCCCCCTGCTCCTCTCCAGCTGCTTTTCAGCCCTTGCTTCCATTGTTCCCAGTGATCTCAGTGGGGTTAGGGCTTATCAAAGGGCTTCCAAGAGTCATTTTCAAGGGCAGCCCAGCCCATTCCCTGGGAAAAAGGGTCTGGTGTGAAGTTCAGGGAGCAACTAAGACATCAAGAGCTGAAGAGAGATGAGTGGAGGGAAGGAGGGGCTGTGGGTGCTGTTGGAAAAGGAGAGTGGAAAGGGAGCAGGCACTTCAGAGATAAGGGGAGAGACAGCCAGGAGAGGAAGATAAGAAGCTTTTCATTGCCTTTTGGAGCTTTTTCTAGTTTTCCAAAGGTGTTTTTAAGAGTTGAATGCCATGTCTACAGGCTTCAAGAGTATCTCGTGGAGCACGAATCAGTAGTGAAGTTAAATATTATTCAAGGGGTCTCTTGCCCTTGTAAAAACTCAAAACACACATTACTTAGCCCCACTGAAAACATCCCATCTGAGGGAATTGATAATCCAATACCTCAAAAACAAAGAAAAATTCCAAACTCACTAAAAAAACACTAAATACACCTAAAACCCCCCAGACTGCAAAATCCTTCCATTCAAGTAACCCTTTTTCATCCACTTCCACTGGCTGGTCCCCAAGGAAAAAGATAAAGACAAAGTAAATCTGAATTTTGCAGCAGGGTGTTGAGCAATCGATTTAGGAACCTCTGGGATGCCCTAAAAATGATCATTTGATTTTTTCTGTCTGGAGTACAGTTCAGCAGGGCAGGAGCTGACTGTTTTCTTGCCTTTTGGGTGTGTCATCCTCTTGCACCGTGTGAGGAGCAATTAGAACAGAAGTGGTGAAGTAAACACAGTAACATGACTGTTTATTAATGAGGAGAGTGTTTTTATTGCTGAAAGGAGAAAAAATGTTCTATTTAAATTCTAGCTATCATCACTATCAATGTTTTTCAAAGGGAAAGCAGCCAAAATGATCCAAATAAAGGGGACTTCCTCTCTCCATGGCATGGTTTCATTAGCATTTGTAAAAATGAATAAGCAGGTGAACTGAGCTCTCTCTAACTTCACTCAAATTGATTGAAACAATTTCACTGATTTCCTTGAGCATATAGCAAATAATTAAGGAATATTTAACAAAATCCCAAGAAAGGAAGGTGCACAATCATCATTACCCATAGTTTGGAAGCCCTGAGTCAGATTTATCTATCAAGAGGGCCTTAAGTATTATCTATTATATACCAGTTATCTGAACTAGGAGTGTCTGTTACTTACAGGTGGTACCTTTAGTGAGTATTTTCAGTAAATCATCTGCTGGGGAGAGTGGCTTTGAATCTCAATTCCCTCCACGTCCAAATGTCCATAACCTTCTGCCTGCTGCTGGTATTTATGGATTTAGGTGTTTTCTTGGGGGTTGGAACTACATGATCTTTAAGTTTCCTTGCAACCAAAGTGCTTCTATGACCTGTGACCCCAGCCATGCTTTGTAACTTTGCTTTATGCTTTAAAAAAGTGAGTTATATTTTAAGAGCAATTGCTCTTTTAAGTCTTTTGCATTATCTAGGTCTAAACCTGAAAATGGCCAACTTAGTTTTATATGCAAGCCAGGAATGTAAATCAATTTCTCTTCCAAATATTCTCAGGATCCAAGGATAAGGAAGTCAAAGTGGAAGTTTTGCTTTGGGATCTCTTTTGGAGCATCACTGGAGTAACTTAGTGGAATAAACCTGAAGACTTGTGCATTTTGAACAATATGTGTGCCTTCAGAATCTAAATCATATTTTAAAAGTTTGGAAAACTATACTTATGACACAAAATCACTAGAAATCAGAAACACTATAGTTAGTCCTTTCTCTTTAAATATAAAGAGTGTAGAGGCCAAGAGCTCAGGAATAAAGGAACTTGCAAAATGCACTTTGCTGATGACAATTAGCACAAAGCATTGCAGGTGGCTGTCATCCAAAATGTCAGGAACACCTGAAGGCAGCTTGATTCTGGCTACAGATGTGTCATACAGGATGAAGGAGATTCACCTGAGAGCCTCTTAACTTATTTAGAAGCAGAAACATTTTCCCAGGCTATTCCCAGTGCAACTTTTCCCAACTAGTGATTCTGCAGAATGCCTTTTAATAGACTTTTGGATGGTCTAGGGTGACACTATGTGGCTAATCCGAGCACTGAAATATCAACTGCAAGTTATCTCTTGGAAAAACTGGGGAAGAAACTGAGCTAACCTCTGAATTCTAATGTATAAGAGACAAGGTTAGAGCTTCTCAGGTTTTGTGAATATGTTCTGGGAAGTGGTGAGTGTCTGAACCTTTTGTTCTTAACTATAACCTTCACAGAGAATCACTTGACATAAACATCTGCAACAAGCAAAGACATGATCACCCTGAAAGTGTATTTACTCTGCTTTAAAAAGGACAGATGAGTTAGCCTGGGGTCTAACCCTTTTAGAAGGAGAAAAAGCATTTATAGAATTTCTTTGTTTTTTTCTGACATCAGCTGTGCTTTCCTGAGGGTAGTAGGAAGCAAACAATAAGCAACACTCCTAATCCAACACCTTGATCTCTCTCCTGTTAGCTTGAAGTTCCTTTAGTTCTCTTTGTCCCTGCCCCCTCTTATACACACATCCCTCCTGCCCCCTCACAGGAATGTCTCCTGTCCCATCCATTCCCATGGATGTGTACAGTCACTACCTAATTGGGCAAAAATACCAGACTTCTCTATTTGCATGGATACTTCCCAAAATCCTTTATCCTTCCAGTTCATGGCTGGCCTCACACATATTTGGCTGACAATTGGTTTCAGCTCATAATTCCACAGATTTCAGTGTGGTTTCACCAGTTCTACCCCTTAACAATCCAAAGCCATCAGTCTGTGAACTTACAACATGTCCAAGAAAAAAATCTCTTTATATAAATCAATGGTAAACACAGACAGAAGCTTTTAATATTCTAAATATCCCAGTTCTGTTTAAAGGTTTTCAGCATGTACCTGCATATCAGCTGGGAAAAACAGTCTGGGTGGGACATACTGTGCAGCACCCCCCAAGGTAACCATCACCCTAAATTGCCTTATTGTGCTTTATTTGGTGTCCTTCAGGTGCAACAATTTCAAAATTAGTTCAAGCAGTTCTGTATAATCTCTACATGGTCAGATCCTACTTTTCCTTGCTGCACCCCCTTCTCTTGACTTAAACTCTGAGCAAGGCTTTATTTGTCTCATATGGAAACCCACATCAGGAACAAATCTAATAATACTTCTGCTCCTCTTCTGTTGTCCCTGCATAGCTTTTTTGTATTCCAACATTTGCCACATCCACTGATGCAGTTTGAGGTTCATGGTTCCCTCTCTCACTATTTTCATCAGCCCTAAGTCCATCCCTCCTCCAGAGCTGGTTAAGGACCCCCTGAGACATTGAAACTCAACCTGGGTTTCAGACCCTTCCTCAGCTATCACTGCTGCAGCTGAATTTCCACCCCTAGATAATACTTTTAAAGCAGAACAGCTCCTTTCCAAACAATTTGTTGGTCCAAAGGACATTTCTACAGTTATTTTGCCAGACACCTTTCCTTTCATAGTGAAAACCAACCTCACTATTTTGGTTTTCTGCAACTCGCACTTGGATCTTAACACTAACCCTCCAGTTAAATTTCCTAAATTTCTTCATGGACTATATAATTTTTGAGGCAAATAAGCATGCTATTGGGTTTTCCACCAGCAGGAAGCTGTATTGTCCCAGTGTTTCCTTCTCACAATGTTTTCAGCAAGCAGAGCAACCTGTTTGCTTCTTTAAAGGTGCGAAATCAGAAGTGTAGCTGTTAAGCCAAGCTATGATGATCTGCATAACTAGTGGGTAGCTTTGAAGGTCTGCATTTAAAAACACGATAAGAAAATACAGTGAAAAGGTCAGAAGAGATCTAGTCTGTTTACATGGTTAAAAATTGATTCAGACCTGCTGGAAGGTGTGCTATTCCCACTCTGAGCTTTGCACTACCTTTATATGATATGTGAAGCCTTGCATTCTTGTACCTGGGCACAAAGTTCTGGCTGTGGAAACCCAGTTTACAGTCTGAATTCAAAAAGAATTCTTTATTCTCTGCAAGCCAATAAAGAATTCTCCACTTTGACAAAGATCCTTTGCCTCAACAACTTGCAGCTGCTCAGACTTCTCAGTCCATCCATCTGAACATTGTGGTGTCCTTTTAATTCTCTGGGTGAGTAACAGAATTCTCTCTCTCCTCTGGAGTGGTGTTTGTGATGTCTGTGATGCTTATCTGTGCTACCAGCAGATCCAGGGCTTCTGCAGAACATTGTTAATCACAGACAGGAGTTGCTGGGTTTGAAAAAGCTTCATCTTTCAGCTCAGTGGAAGAAGAAGAATTGTTTGATGAACTTGTTTGTTCATCTTTCCTATCCTCAACGTGGATGATTTAATTGATTTTTGTGCAGAAAAGATTTAAGTATGATTTCTAAAGATTTAAAAATATATGACTCGGTCATTATGTTATCATCAACATTTTCTGTAGCTATATTTAAGCCAAATGGAAAAAAAGAACTTTGAAAAAGAAATTAAGTCTAAGAAATCTCTATCACCATCTGCATTGCTATTGAGCATGGTTTGTTTGTTTGTTTTTTAAAAAACAAACTTTTCTCTTTCTCTCCTCCCAAATCCTGAATAGGTGCCTAATCTATTGATATAATTTTTGATTGTTATACTTTGATAAACAGGTTGCCAAAATCAAAACTCCTCCCACAGAATTAAAGAAAAAGAAAAAGAAAAAATGAAACAAAACCCAAAAACACACCAACAAAAAAAGGGGTTAAAGAAAAAGAGGAGAAGAAAAAAACTGATCAGAAAGCAAAAGCAAGTCTTAGAAACAGTCTTTCCTTTTGATCAGAATAAGTGAATATATAAGGGAGTGCTTCAAAGCTCAGCAGTTTTCTGGGAATTATTGAAGCTTGAAGAGAGAGTGTTTCAAGTGATAATCTGCCATTTTCCTGGTGGTGGACTGCACAAAATGACGTTAATGAGATGCAGTTCTAATGTGCTGGCTCTTTTCTAGCTGTGTTTTAATCTGTTCTGAGGGCACCCAGAATGGCTGAGCAAACACCATTTCTATTCTGTAGTAATAAAAATGCGGCTGGAAGATGAGGTTTAGATAATTTGCACAGTACTCCCTCTCCCCACAGAAGTGCTGATGTGGTGGAAGGAGCTGGTGTGTGCAGGGTGTCCATTCACCCCTCAGAGGGACAGACAGAGATGTCTGCAGGTTGGTGTTGTGCAGCGTGGGGCTGAGGAGGAGCTGAACCCTGCTGACTGTCCACTCTTGCCCTCTGTTGTGATTCAAACCTGTATAGTCAACTCGGTTTGAAAGAGTATTTCCCCCAGCAGGGTGAAGAAAGCCCTCTCCCCTCACTGGTGCCACTGTCAGAGGGTTGCATCATGAAAACAGAGCAGGGGGAATCATCCCAGTTATTATCACACACATCACCACAGTCCCCTGGAGCATCCAGGCTCTGTTGTGCTGTCCAATACTTAAAACAAAAGCAGCTTATGGTGTTTAAAATTACATCAGTCAGACATTGTTCTTCCACTGCAGCAGAACATTCTTCTCCTGTGCCTCTCAGATCTGAAGTGCAGCCCTTCTATAACATTAGGAACTAAGGCAACCCAAACCTTCAGGGAATAAGTGTCTAAAAGATGCTGTTCTAAATTATATTCTGTCCAGTGCCCCTTCTGTCACCCCTCTGCAGCTGTTTCTCTGTAGAGATGTGCTGTGAAGGTTAATGGCTATTGTATAAATCTGACAGGTTTACAAGCCCTTGTGTGACACTCAACAAGTACAATATCAGGTTTTTTCCATCAAAAACCTCTGAGGGTTTGTCAGAGATCGTAGGGACAAGAACAGGTCCGCATAGTTTTTGGAAATGTAGCATTGCTATTTATTTTTTCACCTTTCTGTATCAAAGAGCACATCTGTGTACTCTGACTGGAAATCAGCTATTCTTCAGTCAGAAAAATTTCCCTATATCTGACTCCAAAACATATAAATCTTGTGGCAGCAATTTGTTGCATTGCTGTAGCATTATCTCAATCTTTAATGCCACAAGAAGCACGTAAAAATTAGTTGCATATTTTTTTTATTTCAGTATTGTAATGTGCAGAATAGGTTGAAAAATATAACACAGAATTTACTCCAAGAAATATGATGACAGACTGAAAATGAAAATTTCCACTGCAATGAGAGCTCCACTATGTTTGAGGAGGTTCTAAAAAAGAAAAACCCAAACCCCCAAAAATCTCCTTGAAAGCTAGAAGAAAACATTAAAGTCCTTAGAATATTTTAAAATATTTAACATCAGTACCAAGCACGCTGTTTGCATCATCATTTCTTGAGAGACAGATTAGGCACAAGAATGAGCAGTAAGAGAGTCTGATGGAGATCAGTTTTTCTGCCACTTGTTAAGCTGTAACAGAGGGACCTTTGGAATCTGACAGATTTCCACTTTAAGTAATTCCTGCTTTAATTCTGCCTCCCTCTTAAGGCAGCAATGCATCATAACATTAATTTATGCCTTGCTTATATTATATTCAAGGATTGTTTTTATTCACTGAACATGGCTTCTCATGAGGTGCTCTGTGTTTCCACATCAGTGAAGATATCCTAAAAAGCATAGTACAAGTCCATAGTTCTTGTGCACCCCTACCTGGACTTCTGTCTACTACACAACATACAAAAAGCACCCATGGACACTGATGGCATAAATGGGAAAACTTGTGCTTGGGGGAATTCACAGCAGGGAAGAGATAATAAGAAATAAAATATACCTGTGCTCTATCAGTTGACACATGAAGTAAAGAGTAGCTGAGATACCAAAAGCTACAGAACAATGTATTAAATGTGAAACACTAATTTTTCATTATTTATAGAAACTACTTCAATTACAGGTCTCCCAGTGCAATTTCAAAACATCACAGATTAGAAGCAAAGATCAGTATCAACAAAGGAAATAATATTCCAAAGAACAGAAATAATTTCTGTGGTTCCAGGACTTCTACTGTGAACACCCCTCGTTGCCAGCAAAGGGAATCATGACTTTGGGATGAGAAAATAAAAGCAGTATTTCCTCAGTGGGGATTTGCTGCACTGTTCTGACCCAAAACCCCCCCCCAAGATCTTACCAGGAAGTTTCTGAAAGTCTCTAATGGCAAGAGGCAGAATAAAGACATACAAAAAGAGCAGGGATGAGCCAGAATGTAAATCAAAGCAGGGATGGACAGGGGGAGTGTCTATGGATGCAGAAGACAAGAGTTACTAACTTTCACCACGTCAGTCCCTTCAAAACTTGATTAGCAACACACTGCAGGTCAAAACACCCCCGAAGAACAGAGTGTAGGAACAGAAGTGCCTTTCCAAGAAACAAAAAGCTGCACACTCGCCTTTCCTCCGCTCACCAACTTTACCTTGTCAGCAAACCAGGGCTGAGCCCTTCCTGCTGCAGTCTGTCCCACAACACCATCCCACTGCAGAACTTTCCTCCCCTTCTTCCCCCAGGGGTGTTCTCTGCTCGTGGGCTCCTTGAGGAGCTCACACACCTGCAGCTCCTCCAGCTCCTCCAGCTCTCCGTGCTCCTGATCCATTAGAGTGACTCAGGACAGTGATTTTTCTGCCATTCTGATGCCATTTAGTTGCAGCCTCAGGAGCAAAGACAGTATTTTTTAAAGCAGCTGCCATACTAAAAAGCAGGATTTCTTCTCTTTTCCTTTGCAATATTGTTTGCAAAGTCTTAATATCAAAAAGTAGGTGTTTTCTGAGCCCAGGATGATCCAATGACCAATAGTTATTTTCTATAACCAGCTAGGGTTTTTTTTCTGTTTTGAATATTTTGAATGATGTTTTGTGGAACACATTTACAAGAAGAGATCATTCAGTATGAGTTTTAACCACCTGCCTGTTTTCCCCACCAAATCTTAGATTGTTGGGGAGCCTAAGGAATGTTTCTTTCGATTTTTCTTTTTTTTAATAAATACATGGTTTGTGAAATATGCCATGTGCATCATGGGAACTACTGAAGAAATGAAACTCAAATTGTAGCATTTCAGGATTCAATAATACAACTGAACACTTAAATAGGGTGGTGAGGCTGCTGAGGTTCTCCATTGATAAAGAAATAAAATCTTAATTATTGACTATAACTAGGCAGGAAAATATTCCTCTGATGTAATTCAGAGTTGTATCAGAAGAGTTGTATCAGCCATTACTTTTAGTGTGTGCTGTTTGGAGGGATGGCAGATTTCCACTGTGCTCTACTATAACACTATTAGCACAAGGATGCTCTGCCAGTGGCATATCATAGATCAGCCTCCAAATTTTCAAGAACAAAATGTACTGGCAGCATCAAACAGGCAGGAACACTGAGGAGAGAAAATGCTTTGGCATTATTGAGTAGTGCTTCTGTCCTTATACATGAAAATGAAAAGAAAGGCAATTGAATCTTCCCTACAGCATATTCAAAACACTGTGGTTTTTCTCTGTGTTTTCTCATACAGTGAAAATACAATTTATATCCAGGAGTTATGGGCCAGAGGAGGTTATTGACTTTAACACAAGGAAAAGGGCATATTTCACTACAATCATTTTTATCATCTCAGGCTTGCAGGTAATAGCAGAGAAAATGTAATAGAAAAACACTGAAAATATCCCAATCCCTCACAAGCACAGAAAATAGGATAATAAAACCAACTAGATGTGACTTCAGTTCCTGATGGTCGATTAAACTCCCCCAAAAAGGTGCACACGGAATCAGAACTGGCTTCCCGGGGTGCAGCCAACACTGCCCGTGCTCTCTAAAGACCCCAGTCTGCCCAGCCCTGCTCATGGTTCCAGCAAGAACGTCCCTTAATGTGAAGTGTGATGGGATTTGGTCAGATGGCAGCATCTGCCTGGCCCAAAAACATCTTGCTTCACAGCAGCCACTGAGCAGATGCTCGTGACTCTGCTGTTTTGCTTCTGAAACCAGAATTCTCTCACTGGGGGGATGGAGAGCTCTTGAGGCATCTGTTCAATTCTCCTCCCACACACACCTCTTTTGTTGTTTTTTTTTTCTTTTTAAGATTTGATTGAACAGCCTTTTTAATCTGCAATAACTGTGGCTTGATTCTGTGATCAGCTCTCGCTGCTGCTTCTCTGCCCAGGCACTGCTCCCCACCAAATCACACAGTGAGACTGGGCATGGAACTGGAGAGAAAGCAGCTGAAATGACCCAACAACACTGCAAACAACATAAAAGGAGAAAAACAGTCTCTTCCAGACCATGTAACTACATGAAGACTAGTGCTAGCACATAAGAGAGCACGAGATGTTTTTTGGTGGAACAGCAAGGTTATCATATGGCTGTGCAGTGGTGTGGGCATTCAGCACATTTATTTGGGACAGAAAGGATTCTATTTGATTCAATTCCTTCCCAAAGAGCACTCTTTATGTGTTTATGTATGCATACTCCTGTTATAATCTTTGTTTTCCATACCATAATTCCAAACATGTATCAAATTAACTATTATATGTGCTATGATGAGAAAGTACCTTATTCAGATAACTTCAGATAACATATTCAGATGACTTATCATCCAATAATGTTTATTTTCCCTTAATAATTTTATAAGATAATTTTAAATACCTCTTTGAGAAACCTGAGTCTGAAATAATTTGAAATAACCCACTGATGAAAGCACTAGGAGGCTTTCTAAATACATATGTCTCCCTCTCTGGAGATATTCAAAACCCACCTGGACAGGTTCTTGTGTCACCTGCTGTAGGTGACCCTTCCTAGGAGGAGGGTTGGACTGATCTCCAGGTCCCTTCCAACCCTCACTGTTCTGTGATGTAGGGTCATATTTAACAAATGCCATAAATGTTCCATAAAGCTTTTCCAAGAAAGCTATATAACTTGCTTTCCTAATTTTCATAATCTTGTAAACACTGTTTGCTTGCACCAGCTCAACTTCAATGATTCTTAAATGCACACACACACACAGGCAGTAGAGGGGAGTGCTTTATAATTTGCTTGAAAAGCAAACAGATCCATCACAGAGAGAAGTGCAGCACATTCCCTTACTTGGAATTTAACACTTAGTTGGTACCAGGCAAACACAGTCTCCCAGACACACGGATAAACAGGGTTTGTCTGAACATATGGGAGAAAACGTTGCTGTAAATATTTCCTTTGATTTGTGTTTTTCAACAGCCTGCCTTGTTTTTAATAAATAAGTTATTTAATAATACTTCTATTTCCATAAGGTTAGATCATCATAAGCCTTTTAATACCTGCTTGTAAAAAGACAGAATCAGGCACTCCTCTGTCTCTCTCAATACCTCTTATATCATTGTGTTGATCAAACCTGAGCATTACCTAAATGGGTTTCATGTGCTGAGAAAATGAGAAATATGGATTTGCATTGCCCAGGGCAATGGGCTATAAACTGCAGTCTGGATCTGAGCCATGAATAAATATTATTATTATTGTTATTATTATTATTATTATTATTATTATTATTATTATTATTATTATTATTATTATTATTATTATTATTATTGTGTTCTTTATGTCAATGTCTCACACTGCTGCAGGAATACAAACACAAATAGGAAATATCTCTTGCTTACCTTTTTGTGGATCCCCAAAGCAAGTCTACTATTACTGTAAGACCAAGAGGAAGGTTGGAGTGTTGAACCCTGGTCCTCTGCCAGCCTGTGCACACAGTGCACCACCACACTGGAGTAAACCAACACCACAAACCCAGCTACTCACTGTCCTTTCACAGAATAACACCAAAAACTCAGCTGGACAGGGATGCTGGAGATCATCTGCTTCTGGTCAACCTTCTGGTCACAGAAATGTCAGGTTTGGGGGAGCAGCTGAGCAGGAGTTTTGTAAGTCAGGGTTTTCCAGCTACTTTGGGAACCTGAGCCTATTCATGAATATGAGAAGAGCTGGAAAAGGCCTTTAGACAGAGAATACTGCTTGAGTATCTCTTGTGTTAGAATTCAGTGTCAAAATCAAGCCAACAACAAACAATTAGGATTGTGTTTCATTTCGTTAGATAGCAAACTATATGCACCTGCATTTTCTTCCTCCTTTCCTCTTTTTGCCTCTCCTTCCCCCACTATTTATGCACCATTTTCCCCATCCTGTATCAGCACAGCATCTCGTGGCAAAGCAGCACCTGGTTTTTCTCTGGGGGCAGACATGATCACCCTCATTGCCACCCTAGCATGAAACCTGGTATTCTTATTTTGAATTAGGATATATAAGTTCACCACGATGGACCAGGAACCTCAAACACTACATGCAAAGGGATTTAGTTCCTGTCATTCTTCTAAGTTCACACGTACAACTCACATCCCTGCAGTGCTGTGGAAGGATTTTAAAAACACTCTTGAGAGGGTGCAGCTCAGAAAATAGACCTCTCAAGCTCACAGAAGCTCAAACACAGTATTTAAAACACGCTGAACAATGCCAGTCCTCTTTCTTACTAGTGCCTCATCACTGATAATTTTTGGCAGAGATGAAGAGTCCTGCCAAAAGTACATGGACTAATAAAGTTATGTGTGTAGGAAGGAGGTAAAGGAGTGACAGAGAATCAAAAGGAAAATATTTTCTGATTGCTGCCTGTAGCGAGCTCACAAAATCAAAGCAGAAAACAATTTAACTCCAAAGTAGCTCTAAAGCTCCATTAATCCAAGAAATCTGCTGCCTAAGTAACAGCTGTCTCCTGCTGGGTTTTTTTGTTGAATTTACTGTGTTGGATACACTCTTATGTATCTTTTCTCACAGTGTAGTACTATTTCATTTTCAAATATTACTTGTCACACAGAATTTGTGAGTAAAAGCTGGAAATCTGGGAGAGAAGAAGGGAAAATCCATAATGTGAAGCATTTTACCTTAAAAAACAAGATTATGTGAGAGTCACCTCACACCTTGTCTGTTTGGATAACTCCTAACCAAAGTGCAAGGATGCTGTATGATCACAGACTGCATTGAAGTTTAGGGAACAACTGCTTTAACCTGAAGCTGAAAAAAAAAGAGGAGGAACTTTGCTGGGCTGAGGGTCTGAGCAGCAGAGTGGGGATTCCCTCCTTTTGCCCTTTGCATATGCACAGTTTTGAAAGTCTTAAGTGGCAAGACGAGTCCTGGCCTGAAATCCCCAGTTTTAGAAAGCTTCAAAGACCTTTTTTCTGATCGTGACAGAGGGAGAAAGAGCTGGAAAAATCTAAATGCAGAGGTGTCTCATGTGGGCCAGTGACAGGAGAACAGCCTTACAGAACTGTTGGTCTGAGGGCCAATGGCAAACTAATTGTTTCATAAGCAAATTCACTTCATCCATTTTACTTATTCTGTACCTGGTCATTCCAGAAGAATTCCCTGCAGTACTCCCATCAACCATTCCCACCACTGTACAGAGCAGGGTATGTTTCTGGACGTTGCACTGACTCAGCCAGGCAGGAATTAAAGCATTCCGGGCTGACTCAGTGCCTGATCCCGAAGATTTACAGATACCTTTACATCAAAATATCCCAGTGGGAATCCAGAGCCAGATCTAATGACCTCAGGTGAAAATAAAGAAAGCTGTTACATTCAGACCATTATTGTTCATGCTGCTTTGTGAATTTATTTCTTTAAATTTTCCACTTGTGCTCCTGCCAAGAGAGATCTATTAGACAGAAAGCAGCAAGAGTAAAACTTTATCATTTTGTTTCAAACTATAAAATAATTTACATCACATATTTTACTTACTTTTGTCTTTTTGTTTGTTTTTTTTTTGAAACCACAAACATTCCAGCATCACACTGTAGGAATAAGAATAACAATAGAAAGCATAACCTTTTGCATAGTATTAAATGAACAGACAGAGTAAGTTCTTTATTTACAATTATTGTCTAGATAAAAAAATTCATAAAAACAGATGAATGAACATATATTAATAACCCCTAGTGGGATGGATTGCCAATGTACCACTGTATTGTTGTCCACAAATCTCATGCTGCTAAGTACAGTACGTAGAGAGCGAGCA
Source organism: Pseudopipra pipra (assembly GCF_036250125.1). Lineage (NCBI taxonomy): Eukaryota > Metazoa > Chordata > Aves > Passeriformes > Pipridae > Pseudopipra > Pseudopipra pipra. Next base: position 21,321,751 of record NC_087559.1, read on the forward strand.
TTTATATATTGCAGGGAATTTTAACAAACTGATCATTTTGGTTTTTGATCCATTGTTCCCATCACAGAGAGGTCAAGCAATAAAAGAAAGGAATTGTGATGCACGACTTGTAGTTGAAAGGTCATAGCTATTCTGCTTTAAAAAAAAAAAAAAGTCTATCATTTATCATATACATAAAGCACAGTCTCTGCTCACAAAAGCCCAAGTTTTTTCTATGCATCTCAGTTTATATATGTTTTACTATATATACACAGAATGCAGTGTTCATTTTCTTAACAGTTTTCAAGTCTGCAAATGGTACCTTAGGGAGGGGTACTCCTACAGGAAAATTTTTAAAAAAAAAAAAGAACAACAAAAACACAAGAAAAAAATATGAAGAGTGTTTGAAAATAAAAAGGCAAAGAGTCAGTGTTAAGATGTTGAAAATAAATTGTTCCAGTATTAATAGCTTCTGTAGATGATCAAGTCCAAAGCTAGAGGCTTCCCTGTAAATAGATAACACTTTTTTTTCTTCTGAATATGATATCCCAAGTAGGCCATAGAAACCCAATACATGTTGTACAAAGGTTAATCACCGTATTTACAAAGCGAACAATCCTGACTGAGTTTTAATCACTTTGTTGCTAGGAGTCAGCTAAAATAATTATGGTTTCATGCTAGCTTGATACTGGTAAGAAAAGGGTCACACTATCTGTTGAACAGAGAGCTGTAAGTGCCTTCAAAGGCCTGTTCTGTTGGTCAGTGAGAAGTTTGGATCAGAGAGCGAACTACGTTTGAGCCAAAAACATTCAAGAGCTTCTACTCAAAAGTCCGAAGCTGGCAAGTCAAGCTGATTAGAACTTTACCTGGCTGATAAGTCTTGATGCACCCTGAAAAACATCTGCTCAGTTCAGCCTGCAGTTTGGCCATGAGTCTAATCTTGGTTTGGAGAGTTCTGGCTTGGTTTAGTTCTCGTGACTGCAGAGATGAACCCCTTTTACGAGCCAACTTTAAGACAAAACCAGTAACAGTACCTCGACAAATCGATTTATCAAGCTAGTTTGAGAGTGTTCTCCAACACGCCTGGCAGAATCAACTGTGTAATTCAAAATGTCTTTTGCACTGTACAGTTATGGAAAAGATCATATGCTGAAAAGTCTCCAAGCAAACTTTATATTAAATACAAAAATTATTTATGAAAAATCTGTGATCCACAAAGTGCTTAGCATTCAAGTGGTTGACATAGCAATTATATAAGCTCATAAATTTTAAGCTTTTTCAGGGCTGTTACCATCTTGAAAAATATTTTCCACCTCCCATACTGCAGGTTTGCAAAACAGCTTTCTTCGTAGAAAGCTCAAGGTAAAATAATGTATTACTGTGTTACAGTATACCTTGTGACTACAGGAAGACAAGCTTGGTTAAAAAAAAAAAAATCACACAAAGCACATCTCAATACACAATTAATAAAGATTCATTCAGTCCTAATAGTGCAGAAATTATATTTTTCTTTAAAAAAAAAAATCAAAGCAACAACCTACAGTGATTCTCATCCAAAATGCCAACAGCCCATACTTTGCAAGTAATAAGGAAATAAATGCCTAAATTACTAATTGAAAAGGATTAAATGCCGTATATCACAGTATTTTAACATTTGTTTTATCTCCATATAGACAAACCAAATATAACTTATTTTAAATTATAAACCCATTTAATATCTCTCTAAAGATATTTTTGGAAGCCATTGCTGCATGTTTAAAGAATGAAATAGCCTCCATTATTGTATGTTGCACCAAAACAAATTCAAGCAGATTATCAGAGGGACCAACAAAAAAAAAAAAGGGGGGGAAAAGAAAAAGAGAGAACCTGATCATTTTGATTTTTATTTGAAACAAAGGAAGCCTGGTTTACCTCCCTGTATATAGGATCACAATGCTACATCCAATGTGTTATATTTTGGCTTCTTTTGTTATTTACTAGCAGTATCTACATTATTTAACAAAAAAAAAATAAATAAAATCAGGCAGAAATCAGAACATGGTTGTAATAAAATATCCAGGGTGCGATATTACAGACATTTTCAATGAGCTAAACTGAGCCATTTTTATACTACTTCGGCAGGAAGTGCTTTCTTAACCCTACAAATAGTTAAGGATATTTATCTACAGGTTTGTAAACAAATTACATTCTTTTTTAGGACATAAATAAGTTAAAATAGTCAGAGCAATTTGAGCAGAAACAAGGCAACATGCCAACAAAGAAACTTTATATATATATAACTATATATATATAGATAGATATATACATATATATAATTAATTATCTATATACTTATATGTATATATCTCTATATATAGTCTCATAAATGTTTAAGTTCCTCTGTCCAACTGGTGCAAATCTACTGTGCAAGTTAAGCTTTGCAACTTCAAAAAAGTTATTTAAATTAATCTATACAATTGAGTCCATGCCACACAAGCATTTCAAAAAACTCACAGACCAGTGAATTGGATAAATAGCCTCAGAAAGAAGTCCTCTGCAGTTCCTGCTTAAGGAGGAAAAAAAAAAAAAACCAAAAAGGAAATAAAAACAAACAAAAAGAGAGAAAGAAGGGCCAGCAGTGTACAGTACATTCATGCAGGAGGATTTTTTTTGTTTGTTTTTTTTGTTTTTCTGAAAGGGAACAGGGGGGTATGTAAATCAGCCATTCATTCTTTCCCCAAAACCATTGTGATCAACAATTCATTCACTTGTCTCAGAGTGAATAAGAGTTCAAACAGCTTTTCAGCCAGCAATGTTTTTTAATATATATATTTATATATTTCGGTTGCTGTGGGGGGAGTTTTATTTTATTTAACTTTAATTTTTTTTTTATTTTTTTTATTTTTTTTTGCAGTGACCTTTTCAGCTAAAGTGATGTCTCCAGGCTATGTATTGGGCTTCCTGGACTAGAAGAGGTAGCTGATTTACTTGTATCAGTTGTAAGATTTATTCCACTGTCGATAGCACTGTTGTTCTTGTTCAGCGAAGACGGTGGACTCGAGTTTTTCTTGAGAGCAGGGTCTTCTTCTAGGTCTGTGTCATCAATGAGCGGGATGTGGGGCTGGGAATCTTCTATCCTAAATTCAGGATGAGTCATAAAGTTGTGAATAGAGGTTCTAGATTCTGGTTTTTCTAAACCTTCATAGAGAGAGCTACGGAATGCCTTCACGACGCGGATCTGGGGGGAGAAAAGGAAAGGGGCGTCAGAGGCGGAACCTGCCCGGGGGCAGCACCGTGTTAGAGAATAAATACTTGGTGAAAAATGTAGCATATGGTTAGGGCAGTGCAGGCAGCTGAAGTCCAAAGTCTCTGGATGTTATATGCATAAACGAGTGGCTCAAGTTATGTGCATTTTGGAATATCTGTACCGACTGCAATATTAAAATAAATCAGGTTTAAAGCCATCAAAGAACTGATGGGAGGTACTGGTTAAAGAAAGCCAACGTGTCCACTCGTGTGGTACATCCCTAGTAAAAGACAAGCCATGTTAATTGTAATGCAAATGTAAAACCATGCATGTTGATAGTTTTTGCAGTGAGTAAGTAGGAAGGCTTTTTTTTAATTCAAAAAAGTCTCTTTTTGGTATCGTTTAAAAAAAACCCGTTACACATAACATATCACACTTCACAAACAGAAAAGCACAGAACACGGACACGGTCGGATGGGTACGGATGAGACACACACAGGAGCCAAGTGTAAAAACTATAAGTAATATCAATGTTTTAAAGCAAAAAATCTAAATGGATGCAGCCAAGAGCACAAAAAGCCAAGCAGACAAAGTACTAAGCGTAATCATGCTACCACAGGGGGGAAAAAAAAAAATCACAGTTACCACATGAACAGAGATAACTTGCACACAACAACTACACTTGGAAGCCTGGATAATGTGAACATAAGTATTGTTGAACCAACTTTTATTTTTCCTTCATGCATATGTGAGGTAAACACTCGAGTATAGACCCACTGTTCTAGCCATTTAGCTTTCGAATAAATATAAAAACATGTAATAAAATGATGTATTGGTTGTTGGGTTGAATTGAATTGTTAACAGCAAGGTTGGTTTTTTTTTTCGTTTCTGTGTCTCAGTTGTAAAAGTGTAAAGTTAAATGTCAGAAGCGACACAATTGATGCCAGATATGCAGTCTTTAAACTAGGTCAGCTGACTTATGCCAGGGCAATCTAATGCCATTAAGCACCTGACAGTAAGAACACTGGTGAAAATAAATCCAGCCTGAGCCCATGAGGCTGTCAGGGATGGTGCACAGTGCTTTTCCCAGCAGGAAATGAGAGGAACAGAGTGAGGGGGGTGGACACTAAATCCTCTGTGAGTGGGCAAAGGGAGGGATGCTGTCTGTGTCCCAGTGACCTACCACTGAAAAGAAGTGAAGGTTTGTGCTGGTTTACTGCTGAAAAAAAACATAACTGTTTGGAAGGGGGTGGAGGGGCAGAGAGGAAAAAACAGGATGGCAAAACGTGATCTGTTGGCAAATGTTTTATGGCTAAGTATGAGTTCTATCCTTCTACTTCCATGTAGTCCATGAGCGGATTTTTAGCATTTCTTAGAGAGGACACTAAAACACAGGCAGAGGCAGAAAAGGTGCAAAGCAGGTATTGTGAAAGCTTCTCCACACACATTTGAAATGGTTTGGTGGTTGGCATGTGTAACTTTTTACATGTAAATATGCTGCTCGTTATTGGTTGGCCTAATACACCCACTAATTAGGAAAGCTTTAATTCCTCTTTTAGTTGGCAGACTGCATTTTAGTAATGGCATGGGGTCACAGTGTTGCTGCTGAGGGTTCCAGCTGATCCTGTGGTTGGAGTTGGCCAAGCTGTACAGAATTTCAGCCCATTTTTCTCTCTTTGAACTTGGCCCTCGTTTATGGTCTCCAAATTTAGATGTTCATCATTTAAAATTCCTAAAAGAAGAAGTCATGCCAGCTTTAGATACATGGTCCTTGGTCAGTCCAAATACTCTCCCTTCTCTTTATACATCCATTTGGTAACAGCAGGGCACACTACAGAAAGTTCATGTGACTGCTTGTGCTCAAGATAAGAGGATTGGAGTGGTACAGAACAGCTTATCCAGATCTTGGGATACCACAAGATTTTAGGTTGGCAGAGGTGCAAGAAGGAAGATTGTCTTGCACAATAATAAATAAATAAACTCTGAATCAATTTTACCCACTCCAGTCATCCAGTGTACCTGACAGAGCACCTGGAATTATAAATCAGAGTTTGAATCAGAGCTGAATCTCAGTTGTTCTGTGCCATAAGAGATTCATTTGCATTACTAAAGACAGTGTCTGAACTCAGGGAGAAAAGGTGACACACTAATTCCTTCATTATCTATGCCTTTCTATCTTGTATTTTAAAGTGCAAAGTAATCAGCCTAAATGATGAGAAAAAACAGTATTATTGTTGAGGCAGCTTTAAAAACATGTCACTGCATTGTCCTATTTTAAATCAGGAAACTTTTTGTAACATGGTTACTTTATAGCATGGACTGATAAGGTGACATTCTCTGCAAAGCTAAATATTATTTCTGCTGTCTAAACACAAAAACCAGTCCAGCTCTTTCAGGTGCAGCTGAATCAATTAGAGCTTTTCAACTAACAAAATCATTTAATTGTCTTGAATACAGCCACTTCTTGTGGCACAGGTATAGGTTCTATTTGCCAGCTGGGTTCTTTTTAGTGAAGGTAAATTTTTACCTACATAAAAAGGTTTGATATTATGCTTGAACAGGTCCAGCAGAACCCAATGAAAGTGCAGCTTTTCTTCAAGTTGCACAGTGTCTTTAAGTCTCTATGTTTAACAAGGGAGGAACCAAATTGAATTTGTGAGGCTTTACGTTCTGTGGTAGAGAAAGCACACACATTTGCTTTTAATACCAAAATTTGGTATCTAATTTATATTTAACACCGAGTCTTTGGTCAGTCTAGGTAGCTGACTAACACCTTAGGCAGTTGAGGGAAAACTATAGATTTTGGCTGTATTTAAAGGCAGTTATGAAAAGGTGCCTGCCCTGCCCTGAATTTGGAACTAATGGGCCATTGTAAGAAAACACCAAACTCACGTGTTTTGCTCAGATGTGTCTGAAGATGGAACTGCAGAATGTGCCACCAGCCATCAGTCCCTCACTCTGTGTGAAGACCTGTGGCAAAATTTTGGCCTGGACTGTTTGAATCTTGCAGGAACTTTTAGGTGTTCCTAGAATAAGTTCTATTTGTTCGCATTGATTTTCACCGGAAATATTAGCTTAGAACTGGTTCAGATCTACTGATACCTAAGATGATAAGTCTGAACACAATGGTAATGTAAGGGCCAAACTTAGGCCTTAGATTTCTAAGTATTTTTCCTCACTAGGGAGGTGTAGAATCCAAGCTTCTTCTCTTAAAATTTCTCTGCAGTTTCAGAGGTGTGTATTTGTTTTCCATTAATTTTTCCTGTGAGGAGAAACTCCCTCCTCAACTTTAAATGCTGCATATTTAGCTTGGCATCTAGAAGAAAAAAATCTATTTTTTTTCAGTGTCACACCTCGTTGAGTGACAGAATTTCTGCATTACAATGTAATTCAAAGCCTCATTCATAGCCTGTCCCCCAGTTTACCAAATTACTGCTTACAGGGACAAAACTTACTTCTTTTGTTCATGGAAATGAAAGTAGAGGTTTTGTTGGCATATAAAGGTGGCATTTTAACTTCTGTCTCATCATTTAATATCTAATACTGCCATATTTAATTTTCCTCTTATACATAACACTAGTCCCATATTTAAGAAAAAAATATTATTTACCCAGAGTTCCATGGCCCAACAGCAACAAATTCTTTTCATACATGCTTGAGTTCAAGATTTGAAATAATACCTAGTGTAAAATGTTCAGGGTCTCTGCTGAAACGAAGCCCGTATTTTTTTTTTAAATTTTTTTGAAGATAAGATAAAATAAAGCAGATGAGCTTGATCCGATGTTTTTTATGGCTGTACAGCATGTAAAAGCAGGGACATACCCATGATGGATAGAACCCAGGGAGGGTTGGTTTAGTATGAACTGTGTAGAGTTCATGTAATGGTATCTCTTCATGGTACTGACAATGCCAAGGGAAGACAAACAGTGTGATACAACTCCCTTTTCTCACAGTAATGGAGACAACAGAAAAAAAAATGAACTGCTTTTAAACAAAAGACTGTGGGGACAACACTTCAGGACATTTTTGACACTGCTATAAGTTTCCACTTCTTTCTTCTCTGGAGCTGTAATAGAAAAAACTCTTCAGTTTCATCCCACCTTGAAAGTCAGATTTATTATACTGCATCAGGCAAGAAAAAAAAGAAAAAAAAAAAAGAAATAGAATTTTAGATACTACAATTTTTTTCCCTTTAGAAGAAAAAGATGATATTCAGAATCTCATTCCTAAGCACAACCAACTAGGCAAAATATACCAAGCCTGTTAAGCATCAACAGATACATTATGGTTGGTAGTGTGTGGGCTTATACTCGAATGTTTACCTGGCTTTATATAAGCCAAGTATCTTGAGTTTGGTTCACATTCATTTCAGGCTCAAGGTTAAAGACTCACAACCTCTTTTTATTTCACTCTCTCCTGCTGAACCCTTTTGTCCAATGTTCTCTAGCCCTCTGGGAAAACAAACACATTTAATATTCAGACAGTAGAGAGTAGGGCACTGCAACAGCAAATAAATTCAATACTGAAAGGTCAGTAAGGTGATTAGTATAAAATTGTAAACAAGAGGTCAATTTTGTAAAGAGATGCCAACTCATATGTGTAACTGATACTATTCTATATCAAGGCTATATAAAGGTATACCCTATACAAAGGTAAAGGAGTTTGGTCAAGTACTATTGCATAGGTAAAGCTTTGAAATAGAAAACATCTTCAGTGTATTTGTGTTTGTTTATTTTTGAGTCCTCCCAGTTTTAGGTGAGTAAAATAAGATTAGGTATCCACAGGAGGAGGTACTGCATGTATTGGAGTCACCTGTAAGTGTTGTGGTCAGTATGTTCTGGATAGTGTGATGCAGAAGTTGAGCAAATTCAAATATAAAGTAAAAAAAACCCCAAACGATACATTTTAGAAAAATTATGATTTCTAGGTTTCTGTTTTAATGAGTGAAAGAGATGCATAAAATTGTCCGTGCTACTCTCTTTCCACCTAAATATGCAGTAAATCCAGCAAGTGCTGCTGAAAAGTGAAACTACCTGCAGTAAGAGGAAACCAAAATACCTACAGAGGCCTGAATCTCGTTTCACAAAAGGTCCACATGGCTGAATTCCACTGTATTTTAGAGCACTAGAGTATTTTAGAGTATAAAAGCAGAACATAAGCAGACTTTCCACTTTCCATAACACATCTCTCTATTGTAGGATTGCCCCAAAATTATGGAGCTTGACATTTTTGTATCAGACTTGACAAAGTTTAAATATATCACTCAACCCTTTGAAAGAATGTGTTTCTGTGTTCCTGCCATGTCACATCTCCAGCTGAGGGCTTGGTTTTATATTTAGACTCTAAACCTAATTATTTATCCTTCAGGGAAGATATGCTGAAGTTGATTTTGATCTGGCACATCCCACCAGGATTGTCAAACCTTGGTTACAACCAGTGGGAACTTCTAAGCTCTAAAGGAATCTCTGTCTCTAGTCCAGTGATGTCCCAAATGATGTAACTTTTATAAACATAATTTTAGACGTGGACTTGGTTTAAGTTCTGCTTATCCCACTTCCTCCTGTGATAGTTATATTTTTTGTTGCACAGAAAATGCCCACTAGACTTGGTCTGTGATCTGAATATAGATTGACACTGGCAATAATCTTGGCCTTAACATCAATTAAAATAGATGATTTTTTTTAAAAAAAGAGAATTTTTTCCCATTTTTCTTCAGGAGAAAGCTTCAGATTTCCTCTCAAGTTTCAGCTGTGAAGTCTGTGCAGCTGAACGATGGCTGCACTGACAGAAAATTAAACACGTGAGAAAGCACAAGCTTTTCATACACAGGAGGCTACAAACAGTTAAACTGGGCCGGCTTTAAAATTCTCAATCAGTAAATGGGCTGTGAGAGGCACTAAAATTAAGCTTGCTGAATGTCTTGCCTTAGTGTGACACAATTTGCAGATGCTCATGGCCTTGTGCCAACGCGAAGCAAACACGTGTGTGACACTTCTACCTATAAATGACAGTTCAGGCCCTCGTGCCACTCCGAGCAAATGCTGCTTTGTAACACTCCTACCTACACATGACAGCTCCTTGGCAAGCCCCATAAACGTCAGCTAGTCTTTAATTAAAGGGAGAATGAAAAAGGTTTGTCTTTCCGGGCAAATCAGCCCCAAATCTGAGGGCTGGAACTCCCTCCAGCAAGTGAAGCAGAGCAAAAATACAGCCTTGAGGGTGCTGTGCTCTTGTGGGAAAACACTTCTAAAAACCAACTAACCAATCAAAAAAAACCCAAAATAAAAACAAAAACAAAAAAAAAGACTAAAAAACCTTCAGAGGTCTGTGTGATAGACAAATACTACTAATATTGTTCTGTGATTGGTTGGTAAGATTTTAATTGCTGCTGCAACTTTTGGAGCCATCCCTCAGTATTTTTTCCTGTCTTACCCATACAAGTGCCTTGGTTGAGGCAACCGTTGCTGGAGTTAATGGAATAAAAGTTGTATGAGATTCCATTAAACACTCACTTCTAAAAATCTCAGATAAAAGTGACAGACCTCAGCAGAACAAAGAAAAAGGAACTTGCAAATAGGAGCAGATTCATGATCTGGGAAGTTGCCTTCTGGTGGGGTTTGTTCGTTGTTTCCCCAGTTTAATTGGGGAAAATTAATTGTTTCCTACACTTAATATTTTTAATTTATAACCTTTTATGAAAGAAAGGAGTTCTTTTTGTAAGGGACCTGCAGTTTCTGGCTGTTCCCACTTAGGGAGAATATAAACTATGTGTGAGAATGAAAGGAAGGGCAAGTAAGAAAGGAATATTAAATGTGTGTCTTTCTTGGAAAATCTGAAACCGTGTTCTTTTGCAGGGGTTACCTACTGATGACATAAACAACATCTGAGAACCAGGTATAAACAGATTAGGATAAAGAATGACTTGTTTACTTTGTGTACAGTTAGATATACTCATCCTCTACCTAATTAAGCAACATAGTAGTGAAGGCTTTAAGCATATACTCAATTTTAAGGAATAAATGAATATTTTGTGTTACTATTTCTGTGCTTCCAAAGCAAAAAAAGTAGCTCCATTGTCCCAAGGATCTGATTTTGTTTTCCCAAAATAAAACATGGAAAGAAATGCACATAAAATACACATTCATCACTGCTTTAACTAAACCCACCCTTAACTTTGTAGTGTAAGATCTTTCAGGTGGTAGAAGGTTGTGGATATCTCTTTGTCTGTGTGTTCATCACGTGACACAACAAGACCTCAGAACCTGGCCAAGACCCTATTGCTTATAGAACCTTAAGTTTCCCATATTTTCATTTTCTGTAGCTTAAATGTGTGCCTATTAAATAGGTGTGCATATTTAGTTTGCGTTTAAATAAATTTTCTCAGTTTATCAGAGTATGCAAAATGCCAGGTTTCAATTTGCAGAACTTTTTACCTTATTTATTTAAAGCTGCAAGGTCTTTCAAAAGAGGTGAGAGACTCATATTGCTGTCAATTAATGTTGACATGCAGAAATTTGTAATTTGTTATTGGCAAAAACACCATCACTGCTAAAAAATATCAGCATAACTAGGGAAACTTTAATATTGTGTTAAATATTCTTTGTATAAATTGTTTTTCATTAAGGTATTCCACAACTCTAGGAAAGATTTGAATGGGCCATATTTATGAATGGCTTCAAATTTCAGGTAATAATTGCTAATCTGTTTCACAAGCTACCATTTGACAGGCAGATTTCCCTTTAAGCCTGCACTAACCTTTGAATCAAACATTAATTTGCAAAAAAATACTAGGAAAAAAAATATGTTTTTTAAAACATTCCAAAATGTTGTTATAAATCTCACAGAGTGGTGAGGTGTCACAATGAACTATATCAACTGTATTGCTTTTTAATATAAAGAACTGCATAAATGCTCTGTTAAATTAGACTTACATATTCTTATCAATAGAGCATCAAGTGAGTCCTATTTTTTTTTATTGATTGATATCAGAACCTGATATCAATATGATATCAGGCGCCCAAAATGATACCTGAAATATCACAATTACTGCAACGTGCTGAACACCAGTTCTCTGAAAATAAACCTTCCTGACAGTACCTCATATGGGGCCTTTCAAGTATTAGGTCCTTTTTAATTTGCTGTACTGAAGGTTTTCCCTTGATACTCCCCATAGTCTGTCTACATGTGTTCTTAAAATTCCTGAGAGAGGGAAAGGCTTCAAAATCAGAGGGATAGTTATCCAAATTATCCCATTATTGCTTTCTACCCCATATGAAGGAGGCAAGGATTTAGGGTTGAAGTCATTCTGAGCAGCTCAAAGGAAAGAAGCCAGTCCTGCCTGACCACACACATTTGAAGCACGGGGCTGAAGAGCAGATCTAGGTGTGCATTTTGCAACTGAAATTTCCTCAGAAAATGCCAATTCGCAAAAAACATACCCCATTTCTGTGAAATTTGGATTAGGAAAGGTGTTCCAGGTTCTTGACAATAAGCAATCCTCTGGAAAGTACCCAATGTAGAAATAAAAATCATAGGGGTTTTGTATTTGTTAAGTTTTTGGGGTTTTTTTCCACTGTCAGTCATAGGTTTGTGTCTTTGTATGAATAAATCAGGACTTTCCCTGTTATAATTCGAAGCACACGCTGGATTAATAATGAACAGGCATTCTACTGTGGTAATAAAATACTAACAGTCCAGAATAACCACTTTAAAGGCCCAATCTGCAATTTCCCTCATGAATGGAGATACTTATCTCTGGGAAGCCTAACAAATCAATCATCTGGTTTTTATTTTAGTGGATGAACGTGGCTCTGACCACAACTGAGCTCTGCAGAGCTGTTTTTTATTTCCCCAAATGAAAAGTGACAAAGACTGCAGCAGATCATGCTTTCTCCTATTAATTAACTTCAGCTCTTAACCTAAGCCAGGCCTTTCTCAAGATGGAAAACTATTCAATTCTTGGTTGCTTTGCTGCAGTGGGGTGTAGAGAGGGAAGATAAATCATCTATTTTCATTTTATTACACCCATCCTTTCCGACTGCTGCCTCCAGCATGTTATTGTAACACTCAGCACAGCAGAATGAGCTGCTCTCTGTTTCCTGCTCCAATGTTGAAATGCTATTACAGGCAATCATTTCCTGGATGAAAGACTTGGTATTTTGGTGTTTTGTGCCCTGCTCAGCGTGGAAATGAGGGCACCTGGGGTTGTCAGAAGCAGTTCCAGTGCCTGTGGCACAGCAGGGCCCTGCCTTGACTTCTCCTGATGCTGCTGCTGCTGCCCTCAAACACTTGGGGCTGTTGGAGGAAAAGTTATCAGGCCAAACTTCCCAAGAAAAAAAACAGGAAAATGTACCAAAAACCTCAATGGTTTTTTGGGTCCCTAGCAAAAGGAAAATTTCCCCTTTAAGTCCAACAAAATTTCTACTGCAGGTCTGAATGCCTGATGTGCAAATACTGAGGAGGTTTGTACTCAAATAGAATGGAGAGGTCAAGCTTCCTTTTTTTCTGCAGGAGTTCTGGAATTTTATGTCCTTCTCTCGTCTGCCTTCCCTCTCTGTGTTGGGCAGACAGACAAGACTGGCTTCTTGTCTGTTTGGGCAACTTTCCACTAAAACCTGCCTGAGGAATACACCACATTATTTTCTGAAGCGTGTGATAAGCTTGTAAACTGAGTCCTATAAATTTAAATATTTTTTTAATGCTGGTTACACCATGATAAAAAACAGCTACTTACAGTCCTGACCGAATAAAAATCTGAAAACAGAGTCACATCTTTAAGAGTTTTACTGAGCAACTGGAATTCTCCTGTTAGTGAAGCAGCCCTTTCTTATTTTCTGCTTCAAAGCTTTCTTCATTCACTTCAGTACCTCTTCACTAAATGTTTTGCATCTAAAAGCAAATCGTGTCAGGAATTCAGTGTTTAGATACCTGCTTCTTCTAAGAAATTTGTTACCTCGTTTATTTTGTTTTTTCAGCACTGTCCTTTAACTTGTCTAGCTCCCTCTGCCTTAATGCTTCACTGCCAGTGAATTTAGAGATAACAAATCTACTCTTTCACCATTCCTGTAAAGTTTAATCCCTCAGCCTGGAATCATAAACTAGATTCCTTATTTCCTTTTCCTTTCCTGTACATCTTTCCTGGACACGAGTGACCTCTGTTACACTCAGTCTTCCAGATGGAATTATCTTTTATCTGACAACCTGTATTGCTTTATATATGTGCAGAATCATTTAAAGTACAAACCACACAAACAGTAGAAAATATATTCAGTGAAACTGAGAAAAAATGCCACAGAAGCCTCAAATAAAATCAGAATCTTCCTGCACTGTCTCATATGTCCTATACTCTAGAAGAGAAATGGTGTGCACAGCTAATAAAAATATCAGTGATTAGCAGTTAGAAAAAAACCCAAACCAAAAAAACAGTCCTTATGTCCTGGCAGTAGAGACATTTTTTCTGATTTTTGTTGCAGAACAGAAGAGACATTTTTTTTTCAGACAGATTTTCAGCGGGAATTTCTCTTGTCATTGATGTTAATAGGACTCAGATCTCCTTCCCCTCATCTCCCTCCAGGATATAAATAAAAAAAATATTAAAAAATAATTAAAAAAAAATAAAAAAATTAAATAATTAATAGGACTCAGATCTCATTCACCTCATCTCCCTCCAGGATATAAATAAAAAAAAAATATTAAAAAATAATTAAAAAAAATAAAAAAAAAATAAATAATTAATAGGACTCAGATCTCATTCACCTCATCTCCCTCCAGGATATAAATTAAAAAAAAAAAAAATTAAAAAATAAATAAAAAAAATTAAAAAATAAATAAAAAATTAAAAAAAAAATAAATAAAAACCACTGGAAATTCCTGTTTTAACAGCAAGCTAACAACACTTGCAACGACTCAGGGAGAGTATCTGCTGTACACAAAGTAATCACGTCAGGGGTTTTTCTCGGGAGGTGTGAACTGCTCAAATTACCAGGACAAAAGGGGAAGGGGCAGAGTAGCTGAGTCTCAAGTGACTGCTACGTTAAGTTGGCATCTCTGTAGGTCTGATGCATTAAGAATACACACTCACGCCCAGCCGCAGCAGCAGAGGTGCTGGTAGGAGAGGAAAGAGCATTGGATAACGATACGTGACTAGGGCTAGAAATATTGGTTACATCCTGGGTCTGGCTTGTGACGGAGGACTGTCTCCTTAGAGCCCCCTGAAAGGAAGTGCCACTCTTGAAAGTATTGACTACTTCGATCTGTAACGGAGGAAAGAACGAGACAAGTTGCTTAAAGTATGGATACAGATGCATAACTGACAGGAATCATAATGAGAAACAATAAATCACACAGTTTTATTACTTCAGTTGGAATAAATACTTCTAAGCGTCCCTTTTAGTGTTTTTGGTTTAGAAACCAGGCGATTCAAATTTTCTGACTGGATAAAACGAAGCAGCTCCACGGGAGGCGGTGGAGCTGCATCAGTTTAAACAGCCAGAAGATTTGAAGTGACAATCCTAAAAATGTAAACCGTTTTATTTATATGTAAATAAAATAAACTGGAATACTTGATATAGCTAATCTCCGCTGTTTTTTCCTGCTGGAATGCTTGATATAACTAATCTCTGCTTTTTTTTCCTGCTGGAATGCTTGATATAACTAATCTCCAAGTTTTTTCCTACTGAGAATAAACTTAGGCTGTTGTTACCCTCCAGGTGTTCTTCTTGAGGGAGGAAAATTCAGTTACTCAATTGGAATTTTTTGGGGGGAGATAGGGATGATACCCAACCAAACCAGGAAAACTGTAATATTCAAAATATGACTCCATTTTGTCTACAAAGCCAAGGCTGTTCAGCACACTAGTTTGGTAAAATAAGCGTTCCAAGGTTTTATCTGACTTTTTCTATCATGAAAGTTTGTATAAGTTTAGCAGAATGATAATAAATGTTGGGTTTTTTATAACTAGAGATTTAAAAATATTAATATTTTATCTTTATACTGAGCACTTAAAATCACACAGAAAACTACGTAGAACTGGGTCTACTATTGAAGTAAACAACATTACAAATTTCTACTTGTTATTTTCATGTCTGTTGTATTCACTGTTTGATATACCCATCCTGAATACCTTCCTGAGTGCTTTTATTCATCACCACAGAAGATGGGTTAAAACCAGAGCTGAGTATTTCAAGGCATTCTTTGTCACCAGTATAGTCTAATAAAAAGCAGGCTTTGTGTACAAATGTAAAACCAGGGATTGGCAGGAGATTCTACCGAGGAATAAATATATCCTAAAAATCCCTACACATGGAAATGTCCCCTCTGTTCCATTAGTACAACCACAACATGACAAACAGCAGTAATATCCATCAGAGGGATTCAACCAACTACTTATTTCAAGCTACTAGATCCTGCATCCCGGATTTCTGAAGGTACACAGCCTAGAAAGTAGTTGGGAGAAAGTAAAGTGGTGGTATATTTATCTATTAAAACAACACAAATCTAAATTTTAGCCCTCCTAAATTGTCCAAATGGGAAGCTCTATAACAAATTGGCTGTTATTTTCTGCTGTCAATTTTAGGATTAAACCAGTTGGTATGGCTGCTTTTTTACTAGTAAGGATGTTTCTCTTCTCATAATCTAATCTTTGGACCTCATTGTTTAATTTCCTGTAAGGGAAATTAAACAGCTGTAAAAGGGATCAGAGGTTACTGCTGTAAAATGGTCACACTGAACTTTTCCTACACGATTTTTTCACTGCCCCTCTGTTTGAGCCCAGTTTACCACACCCATTTCAATGTGCACACTCAAGAGTTGTACAGCATTAAGCAGTCACCACAACACTTGGAGTGGTTTTGGCAGCAGAGTTACATGTCCAATAAAAAACTCACAGTAAAAAAAAAAAAAAAAGTACAATATGAGGTGAGTTAGCATATGGAATAGGGGTACAAGGGAATCATTAACTAAGGTTCACACTGGCATCTAGAAAAAAACCCATATGGCTCAAACCATTGATTATATGGCATGTTAAATACTCACCTGAAATGCTCAGTGTACAAAAGTGTGATTAAATACAGATCTTGGGTTTTCATGACCTACCACAGGTGACAGAGCACTCTTCAAAAGAGACCATTCAAAAAAGATTTTAAAGACTCCCACTGAGAGCAGGAAGTGTGTGGAAGACACAGATGATAAATCCTGAGCCAAAGGGCAGTTCTAGATGCACAAATGCCTCCCTAAGAGACTGAAAGACCTCAGATTAGAGTGAAAAGATAAGGGAAGATCTGCATTTAATAGTTTCTTCAGAGAACAAGAATTACAGGCATGTAATTTAGTTGTTCTCCTGAAGGAAGTAACTACAGTTCTTCGTGAATATAATTCACAGTGGGAGGATGACAAGCTTTCCAGAATCTTAAAAGCTGAACATTCAAGGGCTTTATTCTGCATGAAGCCAAGAAAGAGGAGAAGAACTTGGCCCAAAAGTTTCTCTTCTCAAACAAGAAAATAACAAAGAAGAAAGAGTTCATGGAAATGAATGGTGCATTTTAAATTAAGATGCAACTGTTTAATTACAAAGGAATGTGCTTATTTAGAGTAATTCAAGTTGCTAAAAAGAAGAAAGCAAATGATAAGTCACACATCACGAAAAGTTTAAAAAGTTTCCAACACACTGTAGGATGCAGGAGTATTTTGATTATAGGCCTTTAGGCAGAGAAAAAAAAAAGTCCTGTCCTACTTCTGAAGCTTATTTGTAAAGCTGAAATTTTTCACACCCATGTCATTTTTCTGTATGTTCTATGCTCTAGAAGCTCCACATATTTTAGGTGTGCATGGCTAATAAAAATATCAGTGATTAGCAGTTAAAAAAAATAGAACAATCTCACACTAGACGGAATAATCCTGGCAGAACAAGCCTTTTTTTTCTGTTTTTTAATGCAGAACTCATCTTGACAAAGCATTTCTGTTGTCACTAATGTTAATAGGACCCAGGTCTCATTTGCCTCATCTCCAGCCAGGATATTAATTTTTAGAAAATCAAACCAGAAACCTTTCAGCATGAAATAAAACAGCTTCCATTCCACTTCCATGTGGCTACTGCGATGTTTTCTATATTAAAAGCTATAAAATGAGGTGCTAGCTTTTTATCTCACTTCAGAACCACTTGCCAGGAGTGACTTTCGTTGCCAGAGGGTTTGCATTAGCTCAAGAGAAAAGTTTTAATGTAGAAAGGAAGGGGAAAAAATGCAGTACAGCACTTCTATGTATTTTTTAGCATCTGAAGAGGAAAGATCTTTGTTTAAGGAGCTGTTAACATGTCACCTGCATATTTTTCAGTTTTCCTTTTTATTCTCAAAACGTTTCTAGACACTTATTTCCCACTTGATGCAGATAAAACAAACTGAATTACAGGATGAATGAAGCAGAGGAGGAAAGAATCAGACTGGTGTCGTAAAAATCTGACATTTAACTTGAAAAGTTTTCTAATCTCCACACTCCAGAAAATTTCCATTCTCAAATGTGAGGTGACAAGAGAAAATTGTCAGTGTACAATTAAAAAAGATGCAATGGTTTTTGGATGTTACTCAGATTATGCAGTTCTGCCTCAAGTGAACCTGGTGAACTTTCCAAAGGCTCAGTCTTGTCTCTTCCTTCAGAATGAAGAGTTTGTGAGAACTGCAACAGAGACTTGGGACACAAAGTTGCTGAAAAGTAGCAAAGATTGAAAAGTCCAGTCTTTTATGGAACTTCAGCCCGCCTCTGTATCTCCCTCAAACTTGCATAGCTAAGATGAGCCATTTGTGAAACTCCACATGTCAGTGGTCTTCTGAGAGAACTATCTAGTAAGGAAACACTCTTCCATTCAGAGGAGAACACACATCCATCCAGGGAATCCCTCTAGTGTAGTTACAACACAACAAAATATCTGAAGGACCAAAAGTAGACAAAAAAGAAAATCAGAAGTCAATAGCCAGTCCCTGACTTGGTTCTGTGCAGTTTTCATACACATTTCTTTAAAGTATATTGGTGCATGTCTTCATAGAAATAGGTCTGACATTTCAGTGTGAAGAATCCCAGTGGAAATCCCTTCTCTAGCTTTGGACCCTCTGTTTTGAGAGAAGATGCAAAACAGAAATGTCTTTAAGACTGCAAAGTTTTGTCCATTTGGATGAGTTTTCATTGGAACACAAACTCCAGCACTGCTGTAGATTCTTTGTAACTGCTTTAGGAGTGAAGGCTTTTGTTGGATGCTCTGGCTTTCTGTCCAGTAATGACTGAATAGAGAAATAAGCAAAAATAATCTAATTTACAGCACAAGATGGTGGAAACTGCTCTTATTAGGATTTGAATGATCAAACTAGTTGTGAGTCTAGAGTTTATTGCTGGCCTTACTGTCATCCTCATAGAGATACAAAGTGAGGGGATGCTCTACCTTCTTCTTCCGCATCTCCAGCAGTGTATTAGGCATCAGAGGATTCTTGCAAATCCTCCAGCTCCCCAAGGATGCTACAGACATCCTCATCTTCTTCCATCAACTCTTCTTTAGCTGGCTTCCTGAGAAACGTAGTACAAGTGTATGAATTCACTGGGATGGGCCACAACACACAGCACACGAGGACGTGCTCAACTCGAGGGCCATCCAACAGTGGGTCTAATTTGACCTGCATGGAAGTTCATCACTCTCCAGTGGGCACCTTGGGACTATTTTTGAATCTGTTGTCCCATTTCTTTTTTTTTTTGTTCATTATCATTCCACAAATGTGAAATGGATGTAAAAATCAGTCATTGAGTAAACAAAATGAGACAAAAATAAAAAAAAATCACAGAGGCTTCTTGGTAGAGAAGCAAGAAATCCTACTGAAGGTACTTCTACGACTAAGAGCAGAAAGGAAACTAAGAAGATGGAGGTTAGCAAAGGAATATAATTATTGTTCATTATGTTTTAAATAGTATAAAAGAAAAATTTATCCGTGAATTAAGTGGACAAAGATTTGCAGAACTAAAAGCAACCTCTCAGACTAGAAAAAGAACTGAAAGGATGTAATTTGGTTTTTTGTGCTTGTTTACACTCACCACAACCAGAAAGACATCCTGACAGAAATGCCAACAGACAACACTGCTCCTAGAGCCACCAGGAAGAAAAGAATGCACATTTAGAGATCACCTTTTCATAAGGATCACCATTACCTGGACACCTGTTTGTCACCTCTACACTGGGACAATTTGAATTTTCTCTGATGAGGAGTGCTCCTGACTAAAGGAGTCCTGACTAAAGGAGTCGAGACACACAACCCCCAAAGCTGAAGATCCGTATTTAATCACTTACCACAGAACCTTGGGAAATTCCCAAACCCTTAATCTCTCTACCACCAGTTTCCACCCTCTTTTATGCTCTGTGGATGCACCAAAGACACCCAACTGCCCTAATGTTTTCCATATTTTTTTCTGAAATACATGGCTGCATCTTTTCCCCAAAAAAAAAAAAAAAAAAAAATGGGTGTCAATTTGTAGAGGGGAAAAAACCAGAATGTTCTGTTTATCTTGGATGACAACAAACCCCCAAATATTCTGAGATGAAAATGCTGTTTAGAAGATTCTCTAAAGAAAAAAAAAAATCTTAATCCTTCACCTCTTTTCTTCCTAAGCCTCACGTAAAACACTCACAGCTGATATCTGCTCTCTTCTGAAAGCCAGCAGAAATACTGGATTTTAAAAAGATCAAGCAGAGCACACCTGAGTGCAATAAAACACTATTTCACTGCAATGGAAAAGGCAAAATAACTCAAATAATTTTTGAGCACTCCAGGACAAATTTTCCTAGCTAAGGTAATCTGTACTATATTTAGCACCATGATTCAGTGCAAAGTGGATTTTTGTATTTAGCAAAAGTTGAGGATAGATATTTCTAAGAAATCATCTGTAGCAGCCAACACATACACCTCAATATTTAATGGATTCTTAGGCCCTTCCTACTAAAAACAAATCCAAACCCACATTTTTCACTACCTAATAAGAAAGAAAAGCAATTCCTTTTAATCATGATATATGCGTGGTGGTGCCAGAACAGAATAGATTTATTTCTTTTTAATCAAATGGTACTTCATACTTCAGACTCAACAATTTAAATTACTCTCTTATTGCAGAAATGGCAGCAACAATATATTTTTGACAAAATAAAACACTGTGTTCTAGAAAGCCTTCATAACATTATCACAGCTGTTTTCCAGCACTATTTTATGTCTTGTCATCACTGAAGTAGAACATGAACAGTATCCCCAAAACACATATTCCTACTTTTGCATGTTATCATTTCATGATCTTGTCAATTTACCTTTCCTGCTGTACAAACACTCCTCTGTTCAGTTCACCTGTTTTATTTTCTGTGTGTTCCTCCTTTGAGAACAGCCAAGCAAATTCACAGGGACCGTCCTTCGCGCACACAAACACCCTGGGGGCTTTCCTTTCCTTGCCTTCATCTCAGATTAAGCATTTCTTTAGGTTTGTTTTTGGGGGTTTTTGTGACCATTTGGGCACTTCCCTTTAGCATACCTGGGTTTGGATTCTGTTGAGGCCTCTGAACCAGAGAATTTGTCCACGTCGAAGTTCTCTCTCCGCGTGATCGATCTCCTCAACATCCTCATTGAGTTCCTCCTCAGGGACCTCCTCCTTCTCAGTGAGCCTCCCTGCCTCCTTTAGAAATTTTAGCCTACTTGTTGGGATGGTTGCAATGACCTAAAATTATAAAAAAATACTGAAAACATAAGCCTCATTCGATAACAACAGTATAATAATACGTTCATTAAAAAAGAGTGATGATATTTTAATAAGATCAATAATCTTCCAGGAAGTTGAGTCCTAATGGTACTTTACACTCATACAACTCCATTTTAGTCCAGAAATACTTAGTTGACTGTGTAAACAATTAGCCACATTAAACCACATTGGCAATACCCAGATGTGGAGCAAGTTGGAGGCTGGGAAAATTGTCATTTTTTCTTAAAAAAAAACCAAAAAGAAGAGAAAAGTATTTTAATGTTACGGAAAAAAAGTTTGCAATATTGATACTGCTGTAATTAGAGTTTGGGGCATTTCTAGTGATTTATGTTAAAGGGAGCTGAAAATTCATTGCATCTCATGCCTATGAATCTTCTCACACCACGTTGGTTCATGGATTCAGCTTCCCTTTGTTTTAGCAAGTTGAAAGGGGTTTCCTGGCATTTGTCAAAATTGAGGTTCCTGGAAGGTGTGGAACTGACTGTCTCCCTGTTGGACTTTTTATAGGGCTGTGTCTTACTCTGTGTCCTTATTACTAATAAATTCTGATTAGCTCAACCCCTCTTCTAATTCTGTTTGCCCACCCAAGTGGTCCTCAGAAGTAATTAATACAGGACATAGCTAATAATCTTAAAAAATTGCAAATAATGTAGTTAGACATCGCAATAACACAATTATTTTCAATCCATTTCAGTGTTGCCCTCTTGGGCAGTCATTTTTCCCTTTGTGCTGATTTCTTTTGTTGGCTTGAATAACAAGTTGGCTCTTTAAACAAGACATTACCTGGAACATGCTGAACACTTAAAGTAAATCTCCTACAAAGTTAACTATCAGACCCACTTAGCAAAAAAAGTGCTGCAATTTTCTTTTCTGTTTGTCTTCCTTTCAGCAGTTCAGAAATCACATCTCTGAAGCCCAGATATATGAAAGATGAAGAGAGAATCAAGACAGCTGCAGCAAAGTTGGTGAGGACAGTTTTGGAAAACTGGAATGGGTACAGTGAAGACATGTGAAAAGGTACCAAATATTTGCAGAGTGAAAATAAACCTTTGAGTTTGCTGAGGGTCTCCCTTGAACTTCATCATCCACGAGTCCACTTTTTAAATATTAATTTTAAAGACAGCGAAAGAAATGTAAAAAGAAAAAAAAAGAAACAAAAACCAAAACAAAAACAGTTTCTGCACTACTATATGACCTTTTTAAAATGAATTTTGGGGGTTGAAAAACAAGATGCAAACTTGGAAAACTGATGAATGGATGTGACAGGAGCAAAGGCAGAAGAGGAGAAAGAAAAGAGAAGGTAAGTGCTAGTGATTTAAATACTTACTGAAAGGCCTTCAGCTCCCCAGCTTTGAAAACACTACAGAGAGAAGCTACTTGAGGCTCTTTGGGATCTGATGAAGCTGATGGTGATGAAGCACTTTCAAGCCAATACACACAGAAACAACTGTACTGGGTAGAGATTCTGTGCCCCAGAAAAAACCTCTCCTTCATGACCTCTCTCAACCAAGATAAGATAAGATAAAATTCTTCTCTAATTCTTTTCTTAGGGTGCTTACAGGGCTGTTTGTTCATCTGTTTTCCCAGACCTGCCCAGTTCAGGTAATGGCAGACTCAACAGACTGGATGCAGATTAAGGAACTAAATATTATTCCCAGAAAAAAATCATTGCAGCTTTAAAAAGTGATGAATAATTTTGGAAATGCAGCATGAAATATCGTGGAAAGTCTCGATTTTCAGAAGTGATAAGGGCTATCTGTTAGAAAACTGCCCCTCAAAGCATCTCAGACTGACTTCCTAAAAACTATACACCTTAAATTGCTTTTAAAAGTGCCAACTTTGACATTGAAACTCAAAAATCTTGATTGGTTTAGTGGTTCATAAGAACAGCAAGTTCAGGAGGTGGATTAAAAAAAAAAAAAAGGGTAACAAATTTGGTTTGTGCTGAACTAGAATTAGTTATAACAGGAGAGAAAAGGATGACCAGGAAGAAAAGCAGCATTTCTAAAGGAAAATAAGTCCCTCTCACAGTAGAGCTCCATGAAGAGAGGACTTGCCAAAGACTGTAACTCATGTAAATATGGAAAAATTGTAATTTTTCTAGCTTGTGTTTTTTTTTTCTGGTCACTAAATACTGACCACAAAAGAAAGACATTTTTTTTTTCTGTGTATTTGCTTTCTTTTCAGTGATAAAATCATTGAGATATTCCAATATTTGTGTTAATTTAATGGCTAATATCTTGCAATAAGGCTTGGGAACTAAACTGAAAACAAACGCTGATATTATTATTAGTTTTCAGTGGTTATGTAATAACCATGTATAACAAAATTTAGAAGCTAAAAAGTACATTGATCAAAGGCTGTGGGAAATTCTTCACAGCTGAATGGTCTAAAAAAACCAGCAAGGATTTTTTCTCTCTCTCCCTGCTTTAATTCCCCTCTCCAAAAGCTGGAAGTTCGTATTTTCAAATCAGTTGAAAGCAAAAAGCAATCTTTCCTTTCCAAGATTATAATTTTAGATCTTCCTCCTGCTAGATCATAACTTAAATCTCATCTTCAGGTGATAATTGCAGTAGAACCCTCTAACTGTGATGGTTTTCAGCAACATTTGAATTAAAAGCTGTTCTGATTCTGAGATGATTTCTTTAAAAACATGAGACTGAACTGCCCAAAAAGTTGTGGTTTTTTTCCCATAAGAGAGCAAAAAATCAGTTTTGAAATCTATCATCACTTCATTACAAGTCCATCAGAACCATATCAGTGTTCAGCTGCAGTTGGCAATTTCTTCCTTCATAAAGACAAACTGTTGATCTACAAGTATCTTTACATCTGAGAGAAAAAAGTGTAACTTCACATTTTTCTTTGCTGCATCAGGTGGCATCAACTTAAATACGTTAATAATGCATTCAAAGATGAAAAAAATATTATCATTAACTTTGCAATATGTGTTTGTACTTAAAAGAATAACGTACTATTTTAACAATAGTGATTGTGTTTGTATTATTGCTCCCAGACAGATAATCCCAACTGATTTAATGATCTCATTGATGTTTGTTTTTATATCTATGTATAATTATGTATTAGCTAATGATGACATTAGGAGATATAGGAGAAATTTCAAATGACACATTAATTTAGCTGCATTTACTACCAGATCTATCCCTGAAGTTCTCAGGGAGCTGTATTTCAGTCTGTGCTACCCATGGCAGTGTGAGACATCAAGGAAACCACAGTACAGGAGGATTATGAACAACATCAAGAGCTTTGAATCTGCACATTCCTGAATTCTCACTTACCTGACCCCACACAAGTTCTCCTAATCCAATAAATACACACCACATCCACTGGTCAAGCTGCAGGGGAGAACAGCTAAATGGTTTTCCTCCAAACTGGACAATTACTATCTACAAAGAAAATCACAAAAGAGAGGAGGTAATTTTTTTTTGGGGGGGGTGGGGAACCAACCAAATAAGGAAAAAAAATAAAACCAAATGAACAGAAAAAGAAGGTGCAGAATCTCAGTCACTATATATAGAAAAAAATCAAACCACATGAACTTATGCACTCTGAATTAAAGGTCAGAAAAAGCCATAACAGTTCAGACTAAGCTTTCTTAGCCTCATATCTATCTGACAATGGTCAGGAAGACCAAAACAGGACTGTACTCTCCAGTTCCTGAGTGTTCTCAGCTGGGGATGTATTGACCCTGATGTCATTTTGGAACATCCATTGCAAAACAGATTTTTCCCTCTGATTAACATTTTATTGCACACTTAGAGATGTGCTATAATAGATAGACAGAGGGTGGCAAAACCACACACCTTGGAGCAGGATAACCAACACGTAGAGAACCTGAACAGGTTTGTAATCCTCATCAGATTGAAAAGGTTTTACTAACTGAAAATCAGATATTATTGATATTTCTTGTTAGTAGTGCCACTGTAAAACTTGGCATCACAAACCAGAGATTTAAACTGCCAGAATTTTAGTTCATGGTATTAAACCCGTGGTTTTGAACTAAGGATCATCACTACCAAGTTCTACTGCCTGTCACTGGTGTCCTTTCTCCAATACTTATTTTTACTGAGTAGCTTCTCTTTCCTGTTTCAAACCACTGTAGCCCAGGTTCAAACAGCTCCATCCTCCTCATTACTCCTTCCAGAAGAAAGGTCCCAATGGTGAGTTTCCAGGGTGCCATTGCAGAACTGAGCAACCATGTCAGGAGAGAAATAGCTCAACCCTAAGATTTCTAAAAGGTAATATCAAATATATCAAGCACAGGAAAGATGCCAGCAAATGGATGGACACAGGAGCAAGAGGAGGAATTGGAGTTCTCACATGAGAAAAATTACAACCTTTTGGGGAAAATGTGTTACTGTAATTATGTTCATACTTGACTGGGACAGCAAACTCAGGGGGTGAACATGAAGAATTGCTGTTAGAAGAAGGATTTCTGAGAATATTGAGGAGCATTTGGCAGTGGCATTTAACAGAAGAACAGTTCAGCTTGAGGTACTTCAAGGCAAATTTGTCTATTCATGTATTAGTAAATAACTCTAAAACACTCTGCTAGTATACTATAGAATAATTTCTTCTTTAAAAACAAGTTATAATATCAACAAATAAAGATGGCTCTTATTACTGGACATGCTAATATTAATTTAAGAATTAACCTGGATATAATGATCAAAATTTGTATTGGATTAATAGGGCAACATAACATTTTCTGTTATTAACACTTATCGATGGAGAAAATCTGTGAAAGCAGGTGGTTCACTATTAAATGTCCCTCCTACAGCACTTAGATTTAAAATTAAAAAAAACCAAACAAACCACACACTGAAAAAGCTACAAATCATTACCTGGATAGCAAATGTACCCAGTACAATAGTGCAAAAAATAGGATTTCTGAAGATGCCATCAAAGACATTCCTTTCGCCGTGGATTTTCCGTGCATTGATTTCATTGAAAAGCTGCATCATGACAAAGGTGTTGAAGATGATGGTGTAATGCTCTGAAGGAGGAGAGTGAAGTGGTGCATTCCTCCCACTGTCAATCTTAAACATTTTCTCACCTGGGTATAAGACAAAACCAAAAGTTTCCACCAGAATAAATTAAACAGATTTGTATTTCCCTTGTTTACCTCAGTCGCCTTCCCTGCTCTGCTTTACCAGCTTCCCTCCTGCACCAGTGAGCAAAACACAGCTAAACTTTCTGACCAAGAAGCTTCTCAAAATGATGACTCTTAGCTAATAACTCAGTATACCTATGAAAAGGTGTCAGTAGTACTCTTCCTCTAACCAGCAGTAATAGTTCTAAGCAGTTGGTTCCTTCTGATGCACTTAAAACCATTGACAGTGTTTCTGCCATTTTCTACAGTAATTCAAAGCAGCTGCTCTTCAGCAGGTTTTACCCATTTACTAATCCAGTGTGGCATAACTTTTTATATCAACTGTTCAAGGATATCAGTGATAAATAGCACAGAGATTCATAGTTTTAAATAGATTTGGGGTTGAGCAGCATCGGGCATTGCTCTTTATTTTGTTAATTTCACTATCACTTCAAGATCTGATCAATAAATGATGAGTGACTGAAAAAATGAGGTAAGTTTGGAAAAGATACCTGCACCCAAGGGACCTCTTTTCTTATAGAATCACAGAATGGTTTGGCTTGGAAGGGGCCTTTAAGGATCATCTAGTCCAGTCCCCCTGCAATGGGCAAGGACGTCTTTCAGTAGATCACGTTGCTCAAAGCCCCATCCAACCTGGTCTTCAACATTTGCAATGATGGGACACCCACAGTGTCTCTGGGCATTCAGTTCCTGTGTCTCACCACCGCCATTGTAAAAAAATTTGTTTCCTTGTGTCCATTCAAACCTTTCCTCTTTCAGATTAAAACCAGAGCTGGACACAGTGCTCCAGGTGGGTTCTCACAAGGTGGGAGGAGAGGGAGAGAATCACCTCCCTCGACCTACTGGCCACTCTCCTTTTGATGCAGCCCAGGATAATACTGGTTTTCTGAGCTGCAAGTGCACATTCTGTCTCATGTCCCATTTTCCATCCCCTTTCTAATACACAAAGTTCACAGATGACATCCAGCCATTGAGAGAGTCTAATGTAAGGATGGGCCATTCACATGGAAGTGTAAATAATGAGTGAAATAAGAGTACAGAAGATTATCACAATACCACTATTTTTAATAACCAGTGTTTTGTTAATGAAAGCAAATTAAAGCTTGAACGTTTTTCTGCTCTCCCACTGGCATTATATTCAGAATTTCTGCAGAAAGAAGAAAGGTTTCCTCAGGGTTTCTCCCTGGGCTGTTAATTCCAACAGCTAAGTTAACAGGGAGTGTTTTTCTGCCTTGGGATATTCGAGCAGTTCACGTTCAAGTCACGGAGAATGATGAGGGTGTTTCCAGAGAGAGAATTTGCCTTATTGCCTTTTGACAGAAAGCAGACTGTGATATCACCAGTACGTCAGTAACACAGCATGAGACCACAACACAGACTGTGAGAGAGCAGAGGGTTTTAAGCAGACTATACATCTCCAGAGAGCACTGGAAACATTCCACCTACTACACATAAACAATAAAGGAAAAAATTAATGAAAGCAGACAGATATCTGTCATAGATACACACATATATATACACACAAATTACATCTGTTTGCTTTCATTCCATACACACACAAACACAAATATGTGAATATCTCCCTCAGTGAAGGCACCTGTCCTTAAGTCTCTGTTGTTGCACTGCATCACTCAATTGGCACAGAAGACCATGCTGCTACTGTTAAATCCATAATTAGTTTTTATTTCCAAACCTGTTCCGAAAGGTGTTACAGCAAAGCTTTTATTTTATTGTGCCTTGTTGCTGAGGTTAAGATTTTTTGTATACTACAGCCTGACAGGACTAGGCAGTGACTTCTGGATTTCTGATGTGCTTGATGCCTCCAAGACATTACTGTATGTTCAAACACAAGGTATTTCTGCCACATGATAAGAAAAAAGAGAAAAACTTGATGTACTAGTCTCTACAGAAACCTACTACAAAAAATGAAGCATTATTTGATCAAAACAGAAATAATTCTCATTAATTTGGGGTTTAATTATCAAAGCACTGAGCTTAGAACATCGTGTCACTGCAAAGCTGAGCCTGTTGGAGTTTAGAAAGGAAAAGATTATTTCCTAGGCTTATCAGAAAATTGATTGGGCTGTGTCCTTCAAAGTGTGCATGAGTTTTCCAGAGACACTCAGGAAATTAGAATAGGATGAAAAAGCTGGATTTTCTTTGCATCTGGCTCAGTATAAAGTATTTTAAACCATAAAACTCATCAAAAAGCCATTATAACTTCCCATAAAGGTCACAGAAGTTCTCATTCCAAGATTCATATCACATGAATTACCAAGACTTTCTACACCTGCTTTAGAGAATCTGATATTATAATTGCCTAAGGCTTGCTAGACATTCTCAAAATACACTGTGAGTGTAACAGTATTACAGACCACCTCTCTTCAAAAACCTGGCAATTATTTTGGTTCAAGTAACTCCAGTGCAAACAGACCATCGTCTCCTCTGAGCAGTCCAAATAAGCTGCCAAATGGTGATAAGCTGGAGCAAGACTTTCAAAATGGAGCTCAGAAACCTAAAAATCCTAAATTTCCATTTGCAGCTTATCTGGAAGTCTGGGTATGCAGGAAAAAAGTACCCTGAGCGACAACACATGCAATTTAACAGCAATGACACAGCGACAAGGAGACAATACCCAACTGAAAAAATCATCAGTCCTTTGAGCAAGTTCACTTATTATTGTGGAGCAACAGAATCTATTATTAGTTCCTGCTATTCCCTGCAGCAAGAAACATTCTTCCTCCTTCCCTCCCCTCTCCAAAATGCAACCTATAAAAAGCATCCGTTGCTAGCAAGGCCTGAAGAAGAATCCAGTAATCTAATAAATAGATTTTTTTGTCCCCTTTTAATATCCATTCTAGAAATTAAATGTCAAAGCAGAGTGTTATTTGTATCACTTAATACTGATTACTTGCTTTCTATACTACTTAAGATCAACATTATTCTTGACTATGGCAGACATTTTGCTCCCGATTAGAGCTTCTCCAGCTCTTGGTAAAATGGGTCTTGGTTTTTATTGTGGTTTCTTTTATGGTTTTGGGTTTTTTTAATTTGTTGCTACATGCCTACTCCAGATAACAGGTCTCACAATGAAAATTCAGTACAGAAGCAGGCCTAGATACTCCTGTTAAAACGCAATCTTCCCCGCTGTGTTTTGATATAAACTTTTGCCAAATCTGTGCTTTGTGAAGAGGCAAAAAAGCTCCCTGAGGTAACCACACGTGGAAGGTGACTAAACCCATTCCATCTGTTGTGCTTCCAGCCCCATGAACAAACTGTACAACCAAGACAAGCCTTAATAAATCTGCATTAAAGCGTTTTGCCGCGTTAAGCCGCGCAACGGCTTCTAAACCAAGAAACAACTAAGTCCACGTCTAACAATCACCTGAGTGTAACTATTTCTTACCGACAAAAAGCAGAGTGAAGATGAGGGTGAGCTGATAGACAGCGTGGCCCAGGATGTTCTTCATCATGGTGCGGGAGATGAGGGGCTTGTTCCTGCCGTACGGCTTCCGCAGCAGCAGCGCCTCCGTGGGGGGTTCCGTGGCCAGAGCGAGGGAGGCAAAGGTGTCCATGATTAGGTTGACCCACAACATCTGCACGGCTTTTAGAGGAGAGTCCTGTGGAGGCAATTTCGGAAGTTACGTATTTCCCGGGAAAATAATGGCTTTCAGGTCATAGAATCACAGAATCAGAGAATCAGCTGGGTTGGAAGGGACCTCCGAGATCATCGAGTCCAACCCTTGATCCAACCCCGCCGTGGTTCCCAGCCCATGGCACTGATGCCACATCCAGTCTCTTTTTAAAAATCTCCAGGGACAGAGAATCCACCCCTTCCCTGGGCAGCCCATTCCAATGGCTGAGCACCCTCTCTGTAAAGAAATTCTTTCTGATATCCAACCTAAACCTCCCCTGGCACAACTTGAGACCGAGCCCTCTTGTCTTGCTGATGGTTGCCTGGGAAAAGAGACCAACCCCCACCTGGCTACAGCCTCCTGTCAGGGAGTTGTGGACAGTGATGAGGTCATTTAATGGGATGTCATTTCTTCTGGCGGAGCTGAGACAGGACACAGAAATACCCACAGAAATCTGAGCTGCTGTGACCTTTCTTGTATTTCCTCTGCAAGACCAGAATCACAGGAAGCACAACGATCTGTGATCACTGACCCGTGATCAATGTGATCAGTGATCTTCAAAGAGAAATGATTTCTCTGCAGTCATTTAAATCAGGAACATTTGCAATCACACAATTCTTACAGAGCATAACAGTGACACTTCATAATACTTATGACAGTACTCTCTGTTACCTCAGGCTTAAAATTTCAGCTGAATTTAGGTAACTAAATAATTTAGGTAACTAGTTTCTTTCCTGAGAGAAAAATTATATTAAAACAGTTTAAAAAGTAATGTTTCCCTTTTTCACTATAACCTACCTACCTTTAATTTTTTTTTTCAGAAACAGCTTGAAATTATTAAAAATTTATAAAACAATTACAGAGATATCTTTATATATCGTATTTAAATAAGACCTTTAAAAACCAATAGTGACATTTAAAAAAAAAGCCTGATATTTTGATGTTAAAACTACTCTGAAACTTATTAAACTATATCAAATGTGCAAGGGCAAGACAATCTTTTATTACAGCCACTATTATTTTACTGGAAACAGGATAGCATGTTTGGAACTATGGATATGGAATGAAAAAAGCCAAATATTGCTATTTGTGAGGATCCAGGATGTAGCTCCTGAAGCAGCCCGCCAGTCACTAGAAGGAGCTCTTTCCTCACACAAAATCTACGGTCATAGTACAGAGGACTTCAGGTTGTGTTTAAAAAACCCCAGAAGTAACTAAATAAAGCAAACACAGCTCTCAGCAAAGGCTGGAAAACTATTATAAAGTTTGGATGTGTAGTTCATTGGGGCAGCTCCGAGGGGAGATTGATGCAGTGGCTTCAAGGACCCAGGAGAGAAAAAACAAAAGAGGTTCTTTTCTGTATCCAACGACCTCCTGTGCCTTCAGACCTCACAGAAAATGGGCAGCACTAGTAAGGTCTGCTTCCTGGTTCAAACAGACCGTTTTTATCAGGAAAACAGAGTCTCAAAAGGAGTAAGGTATGACAAATTTCATGATGAAATGGAGTTAATCTACAGTTTGAAAGCTGGAAGAGAGAGCACTGTTTTTGTGCACTGCATCACCATGGTGCTGCAGCAGCGAAGCACAGAAATTCAGGGAACAGCACACAAAGCAAAGCAAAGCCAGCAGAAACTTTAAGAACTCTGCCCTTTCCTCCAAAGGGTTAAGGATTCACTTTTAATGAAATGCTATCAATAATATGGGTCAATACACACACATTATCCCAAGCAGATATGGAGAACAAGGGTAAGTGGTTTAATCTCTGGTGGATCTGGTTTATATTCAACTTCCCCTTGAGATGAAATATTATTTCTTCTTAAAACACGTTTTTAACACAACATTTACACAAATTTTGATGCATTTCACTTATTTAAAGAAAAAAGATCCCTTTTGGCTTATTCAAAGGGATGGAGAAAGGCAACCTACTGTTTCTAAGTCTTACAGGTTGGCTACATCACAGAAAGGAGGAAGATTAGCATTAATAGATTCTTGACCTGTTGGTTATGGGTTGCACTAACTGGGCTTATTTGGAGAGTTCAGCTCATTCATTGGATATGCAGCTGCATAAACAGGAAATGCTTTTGTCTTCAGAGGTGCTAAAAAAACTAAAAGTGATCAGGACAAACTTCATTCCAAATCAAGACCTCATTTATTTTTATTAATACATATGGCTCCAAAAAAGAGAGTACTTGCAGTAAAAGCAGTTTGCTGATAGAGCTCAGAGGCCCTGCACAGAATACAGTACATAGGGAAAAAGGAAAACATCTTTTCTGCTGAGCAATTTTTCCTTGTCATATTTTTTGCCTGTCTAGTTAATAAGTTTTCTTGAGAAACATTCTCCGAGTTGGGATGTTACAATAGTTTAATTTCCACTTCATGTGCTGACTTCCATGTCAATAAAACTGACTTTGTCTGCTATGCTTAATAAATAGAGTCAGATATTCAGGTGTCCGTCAGAGCCTGCCGTGCTCCCAGTACAAGGGAAAAGCAGATTATTTCAGCCTCTAAATCACACAACTGTAATTGGCAGTCATCAGTTTTGGCAACAACGTGTTCTCACCATTTCACACTGCCAATCACCTTGGGTGGCTATGGTGCCTCTAATAATTATCTATTATTGGCAGTGCTACACTGTTCAGTCGAGTGTGAGAGCTCATTCTAGGCTGAAGCCCAAACATTAAACACACATTAGTCTGGGCAGGCAGCGGAATGAAATTTCCACTGCAGCTCTATCTGATTTCTGATTAGTTGGTGGAAACTGAGGAAAATACATATCAGCTAAGGAGTTTAGACTTCCATTACAGATTTTAGTCACTGATGCAAGTGGGATGCAAATCAACGTTCTTTGTGCTGCGTTTTAGCCACCGACTGACTGGCTAACAGTTCTTAATTCCCTTTCTGCAGACTGTGGGGATGAAAGCTGTTCAAACTGCAAACCACCCAAAATCACCACTTATTCATCAAATTCCTTTCCACTTGACCTTGGAATAGGTTAGCATTGGCCTAGAGGTAAAAGGAAAATGTCCCTTAAATCAAGTGATGTTACACTTCATCTTGGAAACACTTAAAAGTAAAAATGGCCAAAGGCTGGAAATACACTGCAAATCTTTTGTGACATGCAGAGCCTCACAAATTTTAGAGCTTGTTACTTTTGATTTAGATGACAAACTGTGAGGGAATAAAAAGGTATTTTCACCCTTACCTTTTTACTCCCACTTGTCACGGAACACATGCATAGATTCATAAAAATGAGCATTTCTGGTAGGTTAACTTTCTATATATTAATGCAAAAAAATATCAGCCCTCACTTCTGCTGCTGGATCACAGTGTCTACTAATTGTATGGAAGTGGCATCCTTAATTCTATTTCCACGCCTCTAAGCCTTGCCAAAACAAATCTAAACAGTGCAGACTTTGATTTTATATTACAGCTTTTTCAAATTTGTCCATGCTATTATTTTAGGATTTGCCAAATATAGTTCTGCAGTAAAACATTCTAACCACGTAAATTACTGCCTTATACACGTAAGTATAGATCATCCTCTTTTTTTTGAACAAGATCTGTAAAAACAATCAGTGATTCATGCAGTAGTTCAATGTTACAGTGCTTTTAATTAACATTTAATTTTCCAAACATAATGTCCTATAGAGTCACTGTTTTCAGTTCCTAATTTCTGCTAAAACATTAAGTCTTTCTCAAAGTACAAGAACAATAATTTGAATGTAAAATGTTAAAACACAGTCTTTGTCTTCCCTTTATTCAGTGCAACCTTTTGGAATAGTTACATTGCCTCAGCAGTTGGAGACACAGACAGAATCTGGCATGGAAATAAACACATTTGCTCGACAGTTCCAGTAAAAAACTGTTTCCATTTGACTGAACTGCATTTTAAAATCTTTATTTTGTTCATACCCAGATTGCTTTTAACAGCTCCAAACACAATGACCTGATGTTTTCTTGGTGCTGTGGGTATGTGGGGGACAGGAAGCAGGATGAGCCTTGTGGCTTTGTAAAAGCACGTATAGAACTCTATATGACACCCAGAGATGTGGAACAATGACTCACTGGAAGTGCAAAACTCACAGTGATCGTAGGCAGAGCTCCAAAGAACCACATTCACTGAACCAATCAAGGGCTCTGCGAAACCCTTATTCAGAGAGTGGAGTCAGAATGCAAGATTTGGTCTCTCATAAATCCACTGGAAAAAAACCCCCGATTGGTTTAACCTGAGGCAACAGTTGCTGAACAGAAAGGACAATTATACACAAACTCTGATCACTTTAAAAGTATGCACGTGGCAACACAGAGAGAAAGGTAAATGAATTAGATTAATTAAGAGATAAGGTGAATGAATGTGGCTCAGCTGCATTGTGCCACACAAACTGCACTGACACAGGACCAGAGCTGTGATCTCATCACTGGTGTTATGCATGCACTGGACACAAAATTAAGAGCCCCAGTGCAGCCACAGACTGAGTGTTCCTGATTCAGCTTTCCAGCAAAGGCTTTAAGCTCTGTTTTCTTGCATGACACAGATCTCAAAATGCTTTATGTAATCGCAGACCCACGACACAAAAGTTCATTACCAGTCGAAAATTCAGAACTTGTGGCTAATCTATAAGCCACATCTATAAGTTTACAGAGCTGCTGCAAACTGAAACAGGGCCCAGTGTAAGTTAGAACCTGTGAGGGGTAATTTTGGGAGCAGCTCTGCTAAGCTTGTCAGCAGGTGACACTGTATCTGTAATTCTTATGCTGTTTAGAATATGATTTCTGCCACCCTAACATGACTTCGTGCTGGGACCCATGACACAGAATAGCAAAAGACCATTTGCATTGGTCCCTTGTAGTCTGCATATAATCTTTACATAATGCTGGAGCAAGTACGTAGGGTCACACACGCTCTGTACATGTGGTTAAACATCTCTTGGAACGGCAGACCAGGACAAAACAGAGAGAGCAGATATTGTAGATATTCTCTAACAGCAGCATCTTGTAGAAGCAGGCATGAAGTAGATCAACAATAAAATAATATTTGTCTAAAATTAACAGAATTAAACTAAACAGGGGTTCCCCGAAGTGGAAGTGGCAAGGAGCCTCACTTTATTAATCTACTTGAGAAAAAAACAGCAGACTCTTAAAAAGACTACTAATGTTTTTCTTAAGCCTCTCCATTGCCCTCCTAAGGTGCTCTGGGCCAAACAAATCATCTCCTACGTGGGCAATGCTTTCTCTGGGTGCCCCGTGGAGGTCTGGTTTCACTCATACCAGTAATTCACAGTCAGACCCTTCATTAACACAGGGTTGCTGTGGTCTCACTGGGAGTCCTGCAGGGAGATGACCACATACTCATATTTACATGTGCACCAGTGCAGGATCAAGACTGAATAAAATTAAGTTGCAAAGCACAAGCCATATGTTAAAAAAAAATAAAATTAGTCCAAGCAAAGTTTTTATTATCTTTGTAGTTCCTTTAAGCACAAACAGTAGAAACCATAAAGAGTAAAGGTAAAGGAAGTTTCATCCTAAAAGAATCCCAGTGAGCTGGTTCTGAACAGCAGAACAGATTTTTTGAGAGATGCTGTCAGGAAGCACAGAACAAATGTTACTGCTTATGTAGAATTTTTCTCATTCTAGACTTGATGCAATATTACCAGAAAGATAGCCTGTGTAATATTCATTAACCTGAATATTAATGGTGGACTAAAATCCTGCTGTGTCTGTCAAAGAAAGCCAAACTGACTACCTAAAAGCAAAGCAAAATTCAGTCCCAATGAGGACTTCCTTTATATTCATTGTGGAGGTCCTGGGAAGCTATGTTGCCTTTTGGAAACTATAGATTTTAGCTCCGTTTTTCTGTTAAGGACTAAAATGTTTCAGTCAAAATAACAACTGAAGACCTGTGCACAGTTTTGCAGATTCAGATCTGTGTGTGTGCACCTCGACCGTTGTATGCAAGATTTTTTGGTACAGTCGTGCATTTTGTGCTGGAGCTATTTTTTCATAGCAACCAGAGGGTACAGCATGTTCTCAAGTGCAATTTTTAGTAAAGCTTATGAGCCAAACAGAATGTCCTTTTGCTGGCTGGAGTCAAAGCCTAACATAATAATGTTCATTGGCGAGGCAAAATCCTTCTTGAATGAGACAGAACCGAGAGCTGCCCGAGATTATCCGCGGTTTCAGAGGAAACAACTGCTGCCCTTTTGCCACCATTTCATTTTCAGCTCCTTTCAGACCTCTCCTCTGCATCTGCACCTTTACTGCCAAGTTGAGGAATTGTAAGGAAATACAGGAATTCTGGGAGTGTCCATTAGAACCTGTAAACAGGGACAACAGACTTGGCAGGCTCGGCGATGGTCTGACAGACCACTGGGGTCATATAAATGCACTGGGGCTGATCCAAACCCTTCTAGAAGCCAATGGAATGACTCAAAGGATGAAATTAAAAAGGGGAATATACTTGCACTGATTACACACTTCACATCCGCTTAGACTTGATTTAAAATAGTCCTTGCACTGATTCAGTAATGTTTAACCTCTTCAGGAATAAAATAGAAATTCCTTAGCTAGTGAATAGCTAAGTGAAGACTCTTTGTCCTTTCACGAAGCAACTGAAGATGCTGGACATAAAACAAAAAATTTCACCTTAAATAAGTGTTAGTAGGTAGCAACTGAATAAAAGCTGTCTACAAAACAGGGTTTTAAAAGAAGCCCTTGACTCAGTTCCAGTGATGCTGCTCTGACCAACCAAGCCCTTTTTTTCTGTATGGTTTTGTACCACTCATAAAAATCTCCTGCAGTCTTAGTCCTTTTCCTTCTGTTACCGGCAACAATCACTTCACAGCTAAACATTTTCTCAATATGCCCGAAAATATTTCCCAAGGGAAGAGGGAACCTCATCCAACTTTGCTGCAACATCACTAGTTTTGTGCCTCAGCACGGGCTCAGTTGTGACAAGGCACCACCATGGCCTCGAGATATCAGTCAGGGCGTAGGAGAAGTTTTACCTCATGGTAAAGGTACCCAGGTCTCTGGTTGCAAGTATCAATTCCATGATCACAGTGTAAGTTTACCCCAAGCAGAGCTGATGATTTATTCATTGGTTTGCTCAGGTGTTCATGAGGTGAAATCTAGCTGTGGAACAGGTATGGCATCTGTGTGATGCACCATGGGGGGAAGCATCAGCTTTCCCATAGAGTGTCTCAATCCAAGGAGGCATTTTGTAACAACACCTG
This sequence comes from Pseudopipra pipra, assembly GCF_036250125.1. Classification (NCBI taxonomy): domain Eukaryota; kingdom Metazoa; phylum Chordata; class Aves; order Passeriformes; family Pipridae; genus Pseudopipra; species Pseudopipra pipra. Next base: position 21,358,723 of record NC_087559.1, read on the forward strand.
CCTGCAGCATCTGAAATATATATTATTTTAGGTGGTGACAGCACTAAAATCCACATTTTGCTATTTTCTATTCAAAGACAAAACTGTTATACTCTACTTAATTCACTCTTTTTTCTCTTCAGGGAAAAGATAATTGTATTTTATTAATCAAAAAGCAATAATGTAAAGGTAAGAAAGTGTGGTTTGCCTTCAGGTATGCTTTTTATAAAAGACTTAAACGTGTGGCATGTGAACCAGGATTGCACTGAGGGACTGATGGAGAGGAAGAAAGAGATGTCAAAGCCCAACTCTATGTGTCATTTAATTGGTTTGTCATTTGCATCTGAAATTAAAAAGAATTGCCTGAAAGCAACAAAATAATTTTATCAGTCGAAAAGATCCCCTGCTGGGATTACTTCTGTGTGGCAGTACTGCTCTCTTGAAAATAATAATCCTATTCCATAATCCATCAAAAGCACATATTTGACAGTGAAATATTCTGAGAGGAAAAGGTAAATTCACACAACCCCTTCCTTCTCCTGATGCCTGACATTGTCTGTCCTATCATCAGGCTCAGAGATGACAATAATATGCAATTAAAAGCAGGGAGTTATATGGAGGCAGCACAAAAATTAACAGCTCCTAAACAAAGCTAAAGAAACAGCAAGTTTTCTCAAAGAAACAGCAAGTTATTTTGGGGAGAAGATGGGTTAGTGCCCTTCCATACACCAACAGCTATTTAACACTGAGCGGCTCGATCCTGAACACGCTTAAAACGCTTAGAGCTTCAAAAAAGCATATTTGCTGCTTACAAAGGATCAAATGTGAGCCACCAGCACTCAGAAAAGGCAGTGTGGTGGGATCTGGCCCTGGGTTGCCTCACCTGAGTGATGCAGGCCCCGGTGAAGGCCACGATCACGGCCACGATGTTCACGGTGAGCTGGAACTGCAGGAACTTGGAGATGCTGTCGTAGACGTTGCGGCCCCACATCACAGCCTTCACGATGCTGCTGAAGTTGTCGTCTGTCAGGATGATGTCAGAGGCTTCCTTTGCAACATCTGTCCCTGCAATACCCTGGAAAAAATCAATTGGGAACGAAATGATCGACTAGAAAATATAGGGGCAGGTAGAACTCAAATCTTCCTGCTCGTTCCAAGTCCACAGTTGTACAAAGGTTTCCCAGCATAGTAACAGTGGCTGCTGAGTATATTCTGCATTTTATATTTGCTGGAATGTAGCTCATTTGATCTATTTTTGAAGTGAATAAGGACCGAGAAAAGGGAACTGACAGAGCAGTGGAATTCATGTGATGATAGTTCTGAGTGTTTTAAGTTATCAGCTTAATAACTACTGATCTTCTGAGTTATTTTTATCATGGATGATTTTATAAATATGTATCATCAGAATTGGTAACAAAAATTAAAATGATGTATCTTAATATATACAGTCAGAGTACACTTGGAAGACATCTTTATGTTTAGTGATGGATTTTACCAAAGCTAAATAGTATTCTACTGTTGGGAAGAAAGTACTTCATTTTTCTGTATGGACACAGGATTCTGCATATAGTCAAGAATTACTTTAGGCAAAGTATTGAAAAAGTATCAAAATATGCAGCAGCAGTGAATCTGACACAGTAAATTAAAGGATTCTGATGCAACATGACTCGCTCCCTCCAATATATGTCTTCACTGACAAGTAACAACTGAGCATCTTAACATCTAATGAACGAAAAACATTTCTAATGACACAAATATCAACAAATATGCTGGAGATTATACCATGGCAAAGCCAACATCAGCTTTTTTAAGTGCTGGTCCATCGTTGGTTCCATCCCCAGTCACAGCTACCACCTGCCTCTGCTCCACCTGTGTGCTGTCAATGATACCTGCAAAACATGGACAGGAGTGTGTGTACAGATGGAAAATAATCAGCAAGATAAAACATCCCTCCAAAAAAGCAGGGCCTGGATAATATAGAGCTCATAATACCACACAAGTCTTACAGAGATCAACAGAGTTGAAGGAAAATAATGATGAAAGCAGTGTCATCACTCTTACACTACTAGACATCACTATTAGAAATTACACGGAAAGTTCTGATCCTGCATCACCAACACATCAACAAAACCTGCACAGACTTCAAAGGGAATGAGATCAGCTCATTATGTCCTTTTGGAAGGTTTTTACTATTTAAAATTATGTGTCACAGTAAACCCATCACTCTGATATATGGAAAGGATTTGCCAAAGACTTAAGTTTTTAAGACCTGATTGCTTAAGGCTCTCCCAAACTGTGCCCAAACTGTAATACCAGCTTTACTAGAAGGCCCTGTGGCAGTCAGTTTAACCTAAAGATAAGAAACATCATTGCTGAATTTGATTTAGCTGCAGCCAGATGAGCATTTAAACAGCCGTATTCAATTCTGCCAAGCAATGATTAAGAAGGTAGAAAATAATTCTTTAAATTCTGGAGCCAAACATTTTAATAAATAGACATAATAAAATAATTTCTACTTTCATTTTGAGATCATTGGAGAAAAGAAAGCGCTTCTCACTTGGTGAATCAATTTTCACACAACTAGCCTGCAGGGAAGTATTTTCCACTTATGCAGATAGGGAAAGTAAGGAAAAGAATGAAGAATTTTTCTATGGCTACAGAAACAGCCCAGTTTTTTAATAGGATGTGGATGGATCATTCACCACTCATGTTTTTATTTCCATATCAGAGTCCATTTGAATATGGGTCCAGAACACAGGATTATTGTATAGGATACAAAAACACCTCTCCATATTAATAACTTAGGGGGAGAAATGACAAAATTCCTTGTGCTAAAACATTTTGCACAAAGTCATAACCTCTAAAAACAATTATCAAAAACCTACCCAGTGTGAAAAGCTTTCACTCTACTGTGAAAAAAAATAAAAAATCACTCACATATCAGATAACTAACCAGAAATAGGAAATTGCAGATTACAGAGCAATAGCTGCCTCTTGGCAAGGTTCAGGCTTATCAGGCACCAGAAGATTGCAGAGCAGAGTGGAAGCAGCTAGTGCCCTGTATTTTTCAGACTTATGAAAATCAGAAAAAAACCCCTATCTCAGATAAATGGCACATTATTCTGATAAGATCTTACAATTACAGCTTGCAGTTTGTTGGGGTGATTTGCCTTTGGTATTATTAAGTAAACAGGGACATCATCTCTCATTACTATTAAAAACATTTATCTTGGTCTTCCCTCCTATTATTTATTATATTAATTTATATATTTATATATTTATTATTTATTATTTATATATTAATTTAACATACTTTGATGTTAAATTAATAGTTTAGGCTTCTGAACAAAAAATTGTTAAATCTCTGACACATTAAGGCAGTAACTGCTCCAAAACAGGTAGATGGCATCTTCTGCTAACTGAGTTCCAAATGGGAGCACAACTCAAATCAAGTTGAAGAGGTTCTAATAATCTCCTAATAGATATAAATGGTTATAAATAATGTTGATGACTATACTACCACTGCCCTGCATCAGCCAATTACTGGATGCTCCTAAGTAATTTACAGGGTTTGGTAGTCATTCTCAAGGTTTAGTAGTAATTTTTATCCCTAAAAGCAAACTATGCAGCTGGGATAAACCCAGATCACGGAACTTCATAACCAGCAGCCATAGAAAAATAGAGATCAAATGGTCTCAGTTATCATCAGCATCTGAGCCCCAGACCTGCAGTGCAGTGCCATCAGAAATATGGCAATGCATGGCACAATATTATGGGGATGGATCTCAGTGTTATCCATGGGAAGAGAGAAGGTCTTTGCAAAACTGTCATTTGTACGTCAGACAAATTTCTAAAATGGAGCAGTAGCGATAATTTGGGATTCAGAGGATTTATCACAGCTACACTTACACTCTCTGACTTCTGCCTGCTCTTTTTAATCTGTTCCCCCTCCCCCTTCCTCAAACTGCTGAATGTTGTCTTCTTTCCAGCACTCACCTCCTTCCAAACACATTTACTTTTTATATTTTTTAACATTACTCAGTTCATGGCTGCGATAAGGTTTCACCTGAAGGATTTTCTTCAGTTTCGAGTAACACATAATATTAACAACTATCTAATATTTACAGTGTAAGGAGACCAAAGAGAAGAGTGATGCCCAGTAAAGGCCCTCCCTCTGTAGTTCTGAGCTGTGGAGATCAACTGCTCAGTGAAAAATGGAACTGAGGACATGACCTGACAGACGGCCAGGAGAGAGAATGACCATTGCTTTAGCATTCCCTGGCCTTTCCACTCATTCCAAGTGGTTAAAAAGAAGCTTTGGTATTAATTAGTCATGTCTAACATTAAGGAAATTTCTTCAGAATAATCTGCTTTACTCCAGCTTGATGTTTACACACAGTATTTTAAGAAAAACGGGTTTGCAACGTGCATCGGGAGAATTCTTAAACTCTCAGCAAAGCTTCCTGCCAGAACAGCCTTGGCTGTTTAAGTCCCTCATCTTAAGCTGTTTGACCATGACTTTCTTCTGTCAAAAAGAATTTTATTCTACAGCCACAGGAGCACACCTAGAGCATGACATGACAGTGTGTTCCACACAGGGATTTTGCTGACGTGGCAGGAATTTGGGAAGGAGGCACAGAACTTGCATAAGGCACAAGTTTTTCAGGGCAAGCGGCTTGTTTTGGATGAGGGAAAAGATCATATTTAAAACAACTATGTAGAGCTGTCAAGAAGGGCACTGTATGCATAAGCTTGCTATAAAAAGTACCAGCACTGCATATGCAACTGGAATTTATCCTGGATTTCCCACCTCCCTCCATCTAACATTAAGAAAGCATTAAATCAAATGCACTCAGGATAATAATTTAAAGAATATTAACCAACAGTGCCTCTTCCATTCCTTTAACAAGGAGCTATTTATACCCGTGGCTCAGATCACAACCATCAAATGTAGCCTCAGGTTCTCCCTTTATTGTAGAACAAATGCTGCTCTATTTAAACAATCCTCACTTGCATTGTCACCCTTAGAGTGCATCAGTAAGAAAACCTTGGCTCTGGAAGGAAAAAAAAAAAATAATCCTGGTTTATATGTTTGTTTCTGTCTCAACTGATTAACTCCAAACAGGCAGGCAGGAAAAACTCAGCTGCAGCTGAGCACTTCCAAGGTGCACACCAGTTCAGGTGTTAGCAAAGCTGATCCTCCCAGAAATATAAATCCACAGATTTATATTCCTTTGACAAGCTGAACACAGGCAGAAGCAGTAATATATTTTCATGTTCATGTTCTCTTCAGATTAGTTTTTAATGCTGCCAAACCTCCTTGTTAATTTAAGAGGAATTTAGAAAGTCTGTCTGAAAGAGGAAACTCAAATTCATTTTGGTTACGGGCTTAAGTGCGTGCGTGGAGAGAGCTTTAAAGGGTAATGTGGAAATGTTGTATTTGACATTACAGACAGCACTGCCAATTGTTAACTGAATAGTCCCCCCCAAAGCTCAGGATATCAGAATGCAGAGCAGAACACAGCTAAAACACCAGGGTTTCTAAACTAAACACAAATGTTTTATCACTGAAAGCCTAAAGGGGAACCTTGAAGGCATCAGTGAAACCCTAAAGGGGAACCTTGAAGGCATCAGTGCCTCCCAGCCCTGCTCTTCACACACCCCACAGAGCCCTGGCTGTATTTACAGAGCACAGACCCCCAGACTCAAATGCAGGAGAGCTCCTACTTTCTTTAAACCATTTTTATGCTCTTTGCTTCAGGTTGAAGTTTTTACACTGTGGAACAGGTGAACTTTCTGAATATTTCTTCACAGGAATTTGAAGAAAAACAAGCTTTGACATTTTCTCTCCCACGGAAATCAAACCCAGTTGCAACTTGCAACGTGCTGATATTTAATTTCAGAATTTCAATTGATGCACTTTTCTGTGTTTTTGTTATTCTACCCAGTCTCGTGGCACGTCGGCATTAATGAGGTTGTAAATATAACACCACCCCATGCAATAATATTTGAAATATTTTAGTAATTAAGGGTAATTATTACTAATCTTTTCTTCTTTAAAGTTCCTTTTCTGCTTGTTAACAAACCAGGCTTACATGAGAATATCTGATTTCAATATTTTTTAAATATGAGGTTTTTAAATTATGTTTTAATATCACAGAAATAATTCCAGTTCAATTTGAATATATTGGAAAATACGTATAATTGGTAAAGTGAATATTTCTTTTATCTTCTTTATCTTCTATATCTTCTTCTACACTTTCTGATGATATTTCCCATCAGCACTAAAGAGATTTTTCCCATAGTATTTTTTTTTAAAAAATGACAATTTGGAATTATTTCAGCAATAACATTATAAGGACATATCAGTATAAATGATGTGTGTTTTTACTTGTTATATTTTGAAATTGGGTAAAAAATATGAAATAATACCAACAGGTGCCTTAAAATCCATACTGTATTTCGGTAGGACTGAGATATCTAAGATTTTTATTTCACTTAAACAGCTTGTGACAATAAACCACTTTCGAGTAGTTTTTTTTCCAATCTACCTCTACTTCAAAGCCATAAATATTTGAAAGCAACCGTGTGCCCAGCCTGAAATGCTGAACCATGCCTTTCTCTAGTCCCTTAGCAGCAGTAAAAACAAAAAGGAAAAATAAAAATGATCCTTTTGCTGGGTGGGATTGTGCTATGTTAACGAGAAAAAAAAAATATTCCCTCCAGCAGCTGCATGTCATTAAAAATTAAATACGAAAAAAGTTTATTTTCTGATGTGTGTTTTTAGCCCAGAGCAGATAGAATACATCAAAGGAGAGAAAATCCTCTTGATCCCTCAAGTGTCTGAGAAAAACATAACATTTTAACAAGAGGCCCAAAACTAGTGAACATTTAAATAGTTTCTTGTAACTTTTAATGGCCCCTGGGGTATCACCAGCCAAAAAAACCCTATCATGATTTCCAGAGAGTTGTTCTTGAACTTTGTTAGATACTTAATTGCTCTGTCACTTGACCTTGCCACGTCTTTAAAACATTAATTGTATCAGTTGCACATGGCATTCAGTAGTAAATATCTTTGGCATTGTCAAAGTGCATATGCTATAAAACATCAACAATTTCTTACCTTTTTTTTTTCTTCAGCTCTCTATTGATTTCAATTTCCCTGGAAAAGGTTTCATTTTCCTCTTCAGGGAAAATCCTGAATCATTCAGATGACTACTCCCAAGGGACTTATTTAATCCACTTAATGAAACACAAATTGTTGTGTTTCTGAAACAAATAAACTATTAGGCTGTACTATTATCTGTTCTTTAAGAGGTCTAAGACAGGATTTTATATGCACAAGTGAAGGGAGGAGACTTCAGCTGTCTGTGTGTTGTTTTCATCCTGATTTATGGAGCTAACAATGCTCTCCAAATATTTTCAATCCTCAGTACCTATCAGTAAAAGGTTTTCCAGCACATCTCCCCCAAATACATATATCATTTATAAATTACACATTTTTACTCCTATAGTAATAAATTGTGGACATTATAAAACACACATGGAAAAGGAGGAGATAGAGTTTAAACAGTATGTCTCCACCTGCCCTGTCCAGCATTAGTGCCAGGGTTTACAAGATATGGATTGTTCAGGAGAATTTCAATGTTTCCAGAGCTCTTCACACTCACCAGTTTCAGTCCCAAAGGACCCAACTGATCCAATCTTCAAATTCACAGTGGAACTTTTGCTCTAAAGACATTCAGACATTTTTAAAAATTCCATAATGCTCAAAAGCCTTTGTAATCAGTCATGTGTGGAGGCATGGCCAGGAAATCTTGTACACCCAGAGGATTCCCTACCTAAATGTGAATAACTATTTAAGCAGTCAACCAACTGAAAATGTGTCACTGATCAGCTGGGTCTTATCCTGAATTTTAGCTCCTCCAAGACTTGCTAAGAAGGGGCTCTCCAGACCTTGCAGGGCCTTAGCAAAATAATCAAAATAATCCAGCTCTTTCTTCCTCGGGAAGCCAGGAAAGAGCCATCTGCCAATGGTTCTTCCACCTGTGTCAATCCCCCATCCCAGCAGGGCTAAAAATGACATTTTTGCTGATCAGAAACTGTCTGATTTCATCAGCTGTCAAGTGTGAGCTTCAAAGTCAACAGAATAAGATGTCAAGTCATCAAAAATTGTGAGATACAGTTATGAAAAAGGCTCTATAAAGAGAATTGGAAACCAATCCCTCTTTTACAGAAGCATTCCATCTGCAGACAGCACGGGGAGAGAACGTCATTTGTACAGTGCAGTTTTTACAGGACAGACTCTAAAAATGCAGCCAGAAATCTAAAGGAAACCAGTGCAAATCATACAATTAGTGACTCTATAGGAACAGGGAATTGGCTCAAAATCCCCATCTCCACTCATGTAATGCTAATGGGGGCAGCTCTGAGTTACACCATCACAAAATCTGCTATTGTAACAGGAAAAGTGTCTTTATCTTGGAATATTCTTTAAAAATAATTGTCGGAGAGCAGATGCACTTGAGAGACTTGATTCACTCTGAGATTGTTCTCATCTTAAAGGTATAGGCAAACACTATAAAACCTATGTCCCCTCTTGTTGATATGAGTAACACCCTGTTTCTCAACACTGTTTGCTTTCTGACCAGCGAACACACGTTTTCCCTTCCCATCTAGGGCCTCATTCCAGTCCAATTCAAAGTCACAAGGCAAATATGAGATTGTCTACATCTATTTGCCAAACATCTTATTGGTATTTCTCCTACTCCTGCCAAAGAGTTCCCTATTATTTTCCATCTCAAGGCTGAGGCCGAGCACAAACAGCAGTGACCTGGTTACCGAGAAAACCTCCTGGCATTAGGGAGAGATGTGCAGTTAAAGGTAACAACTCAGTTATATTTGTGACAGTAAAATCTTTACAAGGCAGATGATGTGCTGCAGTAGCTGTGGCATTAATTTCCACACACCCACCTTTCACCAAAGTGTGTTTGTCCGTGGGGGACGAGCGAGCAAGAACCCGGAGCTTTGGCCAGATTTTGTCAATCCGCTCCTGCTCAATCTGGAGAGGGGAACACACACAAAAAAAACCAAACCCAAAACAATTAACCTGTGATTAGCAAAATGCATAATATGTTTGTATCTATGTGTCTGACAATTCACTGCTCAAACCTGCAACTTTTCTCCAAAAGCACAGGGAAATTACAACAGTCATCAAGCTCAAAAAAGGCAGTTTGTTACTACCAGAGCTCAGCTGTGGACTAACAGGGAAATTTTGCCACAGTATCTAATCTCCATTTCTTAACATCTTTATGGATAAGTCCACATGACTGCAGATATAGGATTGGGGAACTTCTCAAAGCTTATCAAACATGTTTACAAGTTTGTCACTATACTCTTCATTTTAATCCAAGTTCTTCATTTGGCACCAACAATGGCAAAATTTTCTCTGTACAGCAACAGGAACAAGGACAAATCTGCTGCATATACCAACATTCCCAGGATTCCATCCATCAATGCAAGGAGTAAAGGACTGTGTCTGCTCATTAATGATGGACTCAAAGAGACAGCACAGATTTTACTTTTTTAGAGCTGACTTCCAATATCCTGTGCGTGAGCTCCATCATTTATGAGGAGTTAAAAATCCTCAGAAGAATAGATTTTTATGCAAATTGTTAATGTGAGTACATTAGATAAAGTGGAATAAATTAAAGAAATGAGAGGAGCTGGTTCTCAGGACAGACTGCGTTTTTAGGAGCAAAATTGCTCTTGAGCCCCTTCTCCTCCTTACTACAAACCTTTAATGTGCTTAGTTTTGATTTCTTGTAGACCAGTGCTCTGGATCTAAAAACTTCAGAATTAGGCCAGCACTGAACTGATACCGACTCTGCATCAGGAAAAGTAAAGACTGGAATTTCACTGCTGTTTTGAACTGGAAAAGGCTGGGGGTAGGAAGAAGCAGCAATGTTTCCAAGGAGCCTTTACCCATCCGAGAACACGCCAGCACAGGAGAAATATTGCAGTGTTCTCACTGGTTTCTAATAATGCATTGTCCTAGTTAGAACAGCTGGGACCAGTTCATCACTGGATGGGTGTAACCCAAAACTGTGTATTCTATAGCCTTCCATGCCATTTCCCAGAGACTGTTATCAATAGACCATTTACACCCTCTGCCCAGAGCAGCCCTGACTCCTCAGGCTGTAAACTGGGTGTTCAGAGGCCTGTGAGATAGGAGGGTGCTCCTGTGCTCACACCCAGAGTGGAACTGTGAGATAGGAGGGTGCTCCTGTCCTCATACCCATTGTGGAACTGTGAGATAGGAGGGTGCTCCTGTCCTCATACCCATTGTGGAACTGTGAGATAGGAGGGTGCTCCTGTCCTCACACCCAGTGTGGAACTGTGAGATAGGAGGATACTCCTGTCCTCACGCCCAGTGTGGAACTCCCCTCCCTGAGGGAGGCACTGGGCATTCCTGCCTGAACTGGAGGATATATAATCTTGGGGTCTTGGGACTTTTTTAACCACTCGTGGGATCCAGAGGAAGACTGCAGCTTACCACTCTCAACCAGACTGCAGATCACCACTCTCAACCAGACTGAGACCACCACTCTCACCAACAGGTTTTTTCCCTCTCCTTTTCCTTTGGACTCAGGGGGGCCAAAGAACACCACTCTGTTCACACCCCAGGGTGCTGGGTTATACATTTGGGTTTTGTGGGTTAAAACCAACTGTTTGTCTGTATAATCGTATTTATTATATTATTTTATTAAATTGTTACTCTGACTTATAATCTCTCCGCTGAGTTGAGCTCATTTCCCCTGCTGGTTTACCCTTAAACCAGCACATACATTCGTGGATTCAGACTATAAATTACCTCTCCCTTCTCATTTCGGATCCTTCTGTTGAACTCTTTCCCTTCGAGGCAGAGGAAGTCTTCTCCTGGGTGGATGATGCCACACTTTATGGCGATGGCCCGGGCTGTGTTGATGTTGTCCCCGGTGACCATGCGGACCGTGATTCCGGCTCGCTGGCACTTCCTTATGGCTTCTGGCACCTGCCAAGGCGAGAGAGCAGGAGAGAAAATTCCCAGGTAAGAGCTGAAGTGCCAGTCAGGTGTTCCCAGCTGGAATGTTTCGAGGCTGAGAAATTCGTGAGGCAAAAAGAGAACTCGGACGTGTTATGGGTTATTATTGTTACTCGGCTCTCAGGGAATTGAGGTTACACCACGGGCAAGGCAAACCTTGCATGAAGAAGCAAAAAAACCTGTCTTTTAGATCAGTTGCCTAAAGTTTCTCCTGACTTGAATACAAATGAGTGCTCTGCAGCTTTATTGACCTTCAGCAGCAAAGTACAGCGTGCTGAGCCAAACATAGGTGGGAATATGAATGCAGAATACACATATTTTATGCAGACAATTATTTGACTTCTGAGCCAAGTTTTGTTTCAATAAGATTATTTTTAAAGTTATTGTAATTTAGCACTATCACACTAATTTGTGCTTATCAACAGGTGAAATTTCTAAACATAGGAGTTTAAAATCACATCCATATTTCATGTATTTCAAAATGTTAAAAATGAAACATGACTTTAGTTCTGCTCCTTTCTGCACAAGATTAACTTTTCCTGCTGCACAGTTAGAGAGTATTCAGTGTGTAACAGGGTCTGTGAGATTAATACAGAAGCTGTATAATGACTTGGCATCATATAAATCTTATTTTTTTAAAAAAAAGAAAGATTTTTATAATTAAAATGTACAAGATCTGGAAGATTCATTCCTAACATTTAAATAAAACTCTTTTAATACAGCTATCTGGGTATATGAAGCCTACAGAAAGGCTCCATGTCTACAGCTCAATTTCAGATGGGGGAAAAAAAAATCTATTCCCTTAAACTATATCATAATTCATGATCATTTATAAATTAATATCACTAACCAACTAATTCTGTCTCAGGATATTTTTACATTATTATGAAAGCATTATTTCTTCAAGACAAAAATAACAATATTATTTGACAGGGAAGAATAAGAAAGGTGTTTAACACATCAAGAACTGCCTAAATAAGTATGTTCAACACATCACCACTTCTCTAAATTTCATTTTTACCTTAGAAGGGTCTAAGGACTCATCATGATGACTGAAGCCCTTCACAGAGCTACAGGAAAATGAACTGCCTTAGTACAGAATACAGAATAGGACAGATGAATATAAATATATATATATATATACGTGTGTGTGTGTGTTTGTATAAATAAATATTTTTTTAAACTATTTTAGAAAGGGTAATAAAATGGACATTACTGGCTACAATATGAAAGCCTGTCTATATTCTTCTTACCAGTTCAGTGCACCTTGTTGGTCACAACCTCTGTCATAGATATAAGAATATTGCAGAACTCAACACCAATTAGAGTGGATTAATCTCATCTGTTAGTGTGAAAAATGTTAAAAAAAGAGACACCATCTACACGCTTGCACTGCTAATTTTGTGCATTTCTAGGTATTTTAATTTCCTCTGTGGCCACAAGGATGTGACACTGCTGAGGGCAGGAAACTGCATTTACGTGACAACCCTTGCTCTGAGCCAGAGTGGCAAATTCTGCACTCCTAAGGATTTCCTGGGGCCACAAAAGCTGAATATCTCAGACTGAAATTGTTCACCCTTAAACCATACCCTAGATCATGGTTACTCTAATCAGTGGATAATTTCATAGCACGTTTCTGCATATTTATTACAGGCAGTTGTGAAGCTTTTATTTTCCAAAATGCCTCACCAAACCAACACCTAATTGAGGACCATAATAGTGCTTCTCCCATGATTACAAGGAAAATCACCCCACTCTCAAAATGTGTCCCCAGAACGTGCTGTTTGCAGAATGGCTCTGGCAATACAAATTACAGAACCAAGGGAAGAATTCAGGGACAGAGTTTTATCTTCCAGTTCCCTCATCTCTCACTGAGAATATTCTTCCCACAAGTTGTACCCTGGAAGCATTATTTGGACCTCAAGCCTTTTAATATTATGAAATAGATTTCTAGACAGGAATGTACAATCAGATTAAATCTATTACTTAAGCAAATGACTCCTGATCTACCCAGTTTCCACATTAATAATCCTGACTATATCCCATTTGTCAATTTGAAATGCCCTTAGTATCCACTTTAACTGTGGTGACCCTCATGCATAGGACATGACAGATTTAGAAGACTATCTGGAAAAGCAGAACAGTGTATGAACCATGAAGGAGAAAAATAAATTACAGTGCAAACAGAAAAAAATGGTCTATTCCCACAAAGTGCCAGTCCTATTAAACAAGGTCAGGGGAGGACAAGCCAGTTTCAAACACATCTCAAACTTGCATATAACGAGAGAAATCATTCTGTCTTCCTCTTCTGTCATTTTCTGGACAGCTGGTGGGTGGTATCTGATTTAATACTGTGTACAGTAATTACAGTTAAAATATTGTTCATATTTTTTTATTGCTGTAAGGGAGAAAGAGTGTTGGCAGACTGAGTGGGCAGTGGAAGCAGATATTTTCCATCAGTTTTGCAGAGCTTAAGCACACACTGTACAGTATCTTGGTTTATTTTCTGTCTGCAAAGAAAAACTTCCAATGCATGCATGCATGCATAAAGCATCCAGTGCAGGAATCTCCTCCTGAACCAGGTGACAAATAAATGGCAGAATTTGGAAGTGATTTACGTTCATCTCCCAGAAATAACAGACTGTGGGCGTTCATTGGCAAATCAGTGTAAGGCAGTTCAGACTCATTAAAATCAAGCCAGAAAGGCTGTCAGAATCAACAGAGGACCTCTGCAGGAACAAGACATCATTTTGTTTGTTCTCTTCTTGTGTATTTATCAAAGAAAAATAAAAAACCACACACAGTGTATATAAATATCAAGCAAGCAGTGCTTGATAAATCCAGCTCCTACTAACAAATAAACTGGTGTGTGAATTAACCTGGGAATAATGCAAAAGCCACAGGTGTCCATGGCTGGCATTCCAGACAAATCTGGAGAGTTGCTGGACATCATTGTTGAAGAATTCATGCAAATAGTTTCTTTTAATGCACAGAAGGAGATGTGAGTGCAAGGGAGCTCCCAGCAGTACCACGAGAACAGATGCAGCACTGAAACCACAGCAGCAGGACCCCACTGACCCCCCAGGGATTCCCAAGGGGAAACATTCCATGGATGCCCAGGAGCCCTGTGCCACAGCAGCTCTGTACACACCATTATCCGTGTGTTAACTCCAACAATGAACTTGGGGAAAAGGAAAAACTGAGCCTCCCCCAGGAAACCTGAGAATGTAATGTAAGTGAAGATAGAGGCTGCCAGGATCATGAGACTGGATTTTTTCATTGGAATTACTTAATTATCACTTCTGTCAGAATAAATTCTGATATCCACGAATGCTGAGAATGTCAATAAAACAGTAGTTGTAGTAGTATTTCTAATTTTTGTGGTTTGTTTTTTTTTTTTTTTTTTGCCAGAGAGAAAGCACTTTGAAAATTCATACACTCCAGTGGTGACTCTATCAACGATTGGGCTTAATTCTGGCAAAATATTGATATTCCCTATAACTACTCAACATCTCTGAATTTGCATCAACAATGGTGAATTCAGGCATGTATGTTATGATATTCCAACCAAGTCAGACATTCCATATCTAGGCAGGTTTTCTGAAAGTTACAGTTGTATTCTGGCTCTGGGTTTTTTGGTTCATTTCTTTTTTCCTGTGGTACAGTTACTGCTTTTTACTAGTATGTGGAGTGGTAATAATAGTAATAATTCAAACCTTGTTTTAGATGCAATTATTTAAACATTGTGTTAGATGTTCCCATGATGTTATTGTCACTTTGAAACAGTCAAAAGGGATAAGGTGTGGAAAAAACCAAAACAAAGCACAGAGTCCCAAAACCCAGATGGGTTTTACCAACATTTGGTAGAATTCTGAAATTCTATATATATATATTTGATTGTGTGTCTTGCAATGAAGTAAGAAGTGGTACTGCATATTCTGGTGTTAAACCACAAGAAATTCAATACATTATTCAAATATTTCTTTAGAAATAAGATGTTTTCCTGCCTTCATCTCCTCTGATTCTTTACATAGCAGTCAGATTTGACCTCTCTATTTTTAGCAGTGTTACTCACTTTTACCTCATGCTCCAAAGAAATTATTCCCTACGAGATGAGAGCAGTTCTCTTACAAAACACACTCATAATAATCACATGAAAGGATAGTTTGCAGCTATTTTCAATGATAACTGCAAATCCCACTGCTACACAACCCCTCAGTCTCTCACACCACACATCACCACACTTAAAGCTGTTTTCTAACGTGTGTCATGAGTTGATTTTGGAGGGATAGAGGACTCATTGACAGTTCCAGTGGTCACTGAGAAAATCTTTCTGAGTTGTATATATATCTATGAGCTAAAGCATTAAAGGAACATTGCAGACACCACTTCTTAAGGATGCTTTAAAACATTTTTCAAGGTTTGCAATGTCAGGCGTAGGGACAGATGGATTAGCAGCAAGAGACCATCTGATGACAGATAAAGTGAGTGCTGGTGTTTGTGGAGATAAGGAGTTTATCATACAGTTTTCACCTAAGCAAGGTTTTCTTTTTATATTATAACCTTGATATTGAAAAATACACTCAGCAATGTCCATTATCAGGTAAAGAACAGTTATGTTGGTACCTGTAATTGTATTATGTTAGTTCCCAAAGTTACAGCTCTTACAAGTTTGTAAAAACCTACTTTACAAAGAACTCAGGGAAATAAGTCAGAAAAATCTATAATTTTCATGTTTTAGTAAAAAAAATAAAACCCTAACGTGTCTAGAATTGCCACCAATTCTCAGTGAATCAAATACAAAAATTCTGACGTGGTTAAAAAAGATCCAGCAGAGATGTAAAACGAGACAGAAGAATCAAAAGAGACAAAGATGGGCAACAAACTACTTTTTGTGCAGCATCAGAACTGACAAGAAAAATCTGAGTTATCTTTCCCTGACCTCACTCCAAAGCAAACCATAGCCACTAATCGTGTACTGAAGTAACAGCAGGATCAGAGCAAAGAGAGTGGAAACACCTGGATTGTACACTCAGCACTTCAGCTCTGGGACTTACCTTCTGTCACTGCTTCTAAACTCTAAAACTGAATTAATTCTCCACTGTCACCATTAATTATCAAGCACCATATATATATATATATATATATATATATATATATATAATTTACAAGTGTAGTAGCAGGCACATGCTTCCAGTGTGAACACCTAATATTGATTTTCTCGGTTGAGCTGAGTTGAAATTTTAGTCATATTTATAGAAGCCATTTAAGCACAGTATCCATGAAACCTCCAGCCTTTTCATGGCAGCCTTTCCTTGTCCAAATATATTAAAAGCAAGTTTTTCTGAGTAGTCATCAGGTACAATTTTAATACCATTAGTAAAGTGGCAACTGTTACAATAAACCCCAAAACTCCAACTTCTGGAGAAAATGAGCATGTTGTCCTTATAGTCATGGCAATTATAATCACTGCACGTCTTCCCTGCTTGCAGAGTTGCACATCACTGAATTACTACAAGGAAAACTCTTTAATGTGTGGGAGCATATTAAAATTTCTGCTGTCCTCCTGTACACTACTCCTCGACAGAAGCTTAAGTCATCTCCATCCTGTAGTTCAAAAAGCCCTATATTTCTTTATTTAAATATCTGTTGATTGATAGTTGATTTTTATCAGGTTAGTAATTTGGCCTTTTATCAAGTAAAGCCTGTTTCTAAAGCTCCCTTTCATCTTCTTTGACGGAACTAATTTAAAAGAATAAGATAAAACCTGTAAGAAACCTGTGACTCAATTTATATTCAGCCCTCTGAGAAACGTTTTACAACATAAGAATTGGATATACCTCTGGCCTTACTGGGTCTTCAATGCCAACCACACAAATGCAAGTCAGGTCAGATAAGATGTCGTTCTCGTTGTCCCAGTCGGGCTCTGGGCTGCTGGAAAAGTCTCGGAAAGCCACACAGATGGTTCTCAGCCCGTCACAGGCCATGGGTTCTATGACTTTCTTCACCATTTCATCTCTGTCCCGTGGTCTGAAGACACGAGGTTCCCCAGCTGCATTGAGGATCCTGGAACATCTGTTTTGTTTAAGGAAAAAAAAAGGTTGATTCTGTGTTTGCATGAGTACTGAAAAGTATCTTCCTGTATCAGCTCATTTCAGTTGACACTAATCTGAAGGAAAGTTTTAAGCTTCTAGTGGAAATTTCTAGAAGATTCACTGCTGAAATATCAGAGAGAATTTGTTTGTGACTTATTATAGAGACACCAAGTGCCCTTCATCCATTATTTCCTCAATACCCACGTAATTAATGGGCTTAAAACTTATACTGAAATTGAAAAATATTTATTTTCCAAAGGGGCTAAATGGAAAAAATCCATTTGTAAACTACTGAATTAGACCCAAATTTTTGGCAGCCAGTGATAAAAACAGGCCAATTTTGCAAGAGTGAGCAGTTTAAAAAAAAACCTGAAAAAGAACATTAACACCTTATACTACTAAAGTGTATCATATTTCTGGTGGAAGTAGTAAATTCCAAATTTGAAAATTCCCACTTATTAGTGTCAGAATGTTTTGCATTTTAGAAAAACAAGGCAACTAATCCACTGAACTTACTTCTTGAGGACAATTTCAGAGGCCCCTTTGCTGTACATTCGGAAGCTGCCATCTGGCATTTTAATAACCGTGCTCATCGACTTCCTGACGGAGTTGAAGGTGTAAACTTTATAGAGCTTCTCCTCAGGGATGAGGCTCCGGACAGGCTCATAATCCTGCTTCAAATCCAGGACAAATCCCAAGAGGCCACACTCTGTCTTATTGCCCACCTGGCGAGGCAGCCCACCTTCTTTTTCTGGTGGCTGAAGAGAAGAAAAGAGTTAGACATTGATTTCTCTGATAATAAGCAGGAGACAATTAATGAAGCTACAGCGTACAGTCTAAGAGCTGAAATTGTGCAGCCACACAGCTTCCAGTTTTTAAAAGCAGGGGAAAAATCCACAGAGCTCTAACAGACTTGAAGCATTGCTGCTCACAATGAGAAACATTTCGCTGGTCTCCTGCATTTCTTTTCTTTTAAATTAGCCATTGGCAGCTCAACAGCTTGAGATGGTCGGGCGATACATCAGTAAAAATGAAGTGACTTTCTTTAGGCTCAAAAACAAGTAATTCAGCTTCTTGCAAACTGAGGATTTCCTTTTCTCCCTTGCTTAGGGTTACACTGGTTTGCTGATTTTCATGGTTTCAACGGTAAGTTAAAGAAAGTTCTGTCCTTTCTTTCCTAGCAGGAATTTTTATGTAAAAATAAATGTGCATCCAACCACAGTAGTAATAATTAGGTCTATATCTAAAAGTACCCATTTTTAGAATTAGCACACTTTAGTGTGCTGCTTCAGACAAGAAATACTTTGTATTAGAAAAAAAATGGAGTACTCTAAACACTGTGCAACTCCTGATAACTCTCAGTCCTTCTGGGGCAAGGAAGGCTTTACCTTCACATCCAAAATATAAACAAACATTTCATGTACAAACTTTCTTGGAAGCGTAATACACTCCAAACCAAATGTTCCTGTGTTGTCAAGACTCCAGATCGACCTAAAGGGCCCAATGTGTGAACTATAGACTGTTGATAACTTAAATTTTGTTATGCTCACTAGAATTAGGAAAGGGTTCCTTAAGCTAGGGTCAAAACTTCTCTTATGGGAACCAAAACAAGAAGTCATTTCACAGCTTTAATTTGCACTGAAAACAGATGTGGATTGGATTCAAGACAAGACTGTAAGTCGTCATTTTCAGTGTGAGTTAAACATTTACCTCACATTTTGCAGGACTATGTTCAGAATCCAAGTTTAGTTTCACTGTAGACTTTAAAATCCAGTTTACATCAGAAATGGGATTCCCAAGTAAATGGAATTCCCTATGTCGTCCCTCAGTGGGATGAGGGCTTATGTAGGGAATGATTAAAGTTGAGAATCAGTAATTCTGCTGAGATTTGGCTTCTTGCTCCAAGAGGAAAAGAGGGATCTTTTAAGTAAGCATTAGTATGTAAGTGTTCCAGATAACCACCAACAGCAGCTGACTTGAAGAATGAAGGTCAGACAGATAATAGGAGACTGCTCTAGAACTAAAGTAAGCAAATAAACATGAATTTTTTTTCCATTAGAACCATCTTTCTATCACCAAGAGAACATATACCTGGTGACAGATAAATTAATGTCATCTCTTTCTCGTGAAAGATGCATCTGTGGAGAACAACACAGAATAACCCAAAAATCTTTGTCTCAAAGAGATTTATCCTCCCGAAAGGGATTGTAACATCTTTCTTCTCTATGAACCATCATTTTTACTGAGTTATATGGGCCACACTGGTCTTGCAATGGCATTTGAGTGTTACTCCAGGGTCAATGTAAAACACCAGCATGCAGTAAAAATGACAATATGATATATTAGTTTTATTATCTGTTATAACAACTTGTCCCACTATAACCTCATTATATTATGATGTAACTTCCCAGTGGATTCTCATGTTCACTTAAGAATCCCTAAATCAAAATGCAAGTGCTTGTAGTATCTGGAAGGATTTGCATTCAGAGGATATGAAACTCTCAGTTAGGAATCAAAAAATACTCTTTAAAATACAGTGTTGTTTAGATAAATAAGGTTCATTTTCATGGCATTGCAGCTACATAGTTCCTGAGACATGCCAAGGACTTCAGGTTTCTCAAAGGAACAGTCATCAACTTCCCTGCCTGGGTGGAAACGCTGGGAAAGATCAATTCCTCTGTCCATGTCATATCCAACTTTTTCCATTTTAGACCTAAATCCTCACTGATGCTGTGCTTGTCTCTGCCACTGAAGTCAGTGAATCTTGAAAAATGCCTTAAATATGAATGAGATCAGGCCACTAGAACACACATGGAAACCAATGAAAGACACACAATCCTAGACAATAATTGATTTATAAATATGATTTCATCATGCCCTGATGTGAATGGATACCAAGAAAACAAAAAGCTGCCCACATTTCACAACATAAAAAAACCTAAATAGCAGAGCCCTTCCGAAATCGTTTTTATTTCAGCAAAAAGTAGATCACACTCTGCTGTTCTTACTGCGGCCTAAAAATAGATTTCTTTCAGGGAACATCTTTTCAATGCAAATATGTAAGCAGGGGGGGAAAAAAAGTACCAGTGAAAAGAAAAGGAGCAGACATTTCGGAAAGGTTTCAAAACCTAACAAGCGGCCACCTCCCTCCAGAGCAGCTGCTGCCTCCATATTCTTTGTACATCACATTATAATAAAGCATATGGTGGTGAGAGCTGGCAACCAGCACTTCCTTCCCTGCACTGTTTCAGCTCAAAATCCCCATGCCAAACCCATCCTCCTCGCAGATTGTTCTGGACAATCCTTTGCAGGAGCCGCTGCCTTTGAAACTTCCTGCTGGGCCCGTTATCTAAATTTGTTTCTCGCCGAATTCCGTCCGTGGCGCCCGGAAAACAATTCCAAGGGCAGCCCAAAGGGTTTGTTTGGAATAATTAAGTAGGAATGACTTCATTGGCTCCTCGGAGGATGAAAAGCCTTTGACGACAGAGGAGGGAAACTGAGCTTTGGCAGTGAGGACTCAGTCGATTGTGACGTTTTTAGGAGCTCAGGGAAGGACCTCCTTCAAGGCACGAATCAGCTACAAACTCTACCAACTTCTACCAGGAGGAGACCAATCCAGTGTCTTCCTCCAATCATGATTTTCCCCTGATCCTTGCAAAATTTTTTTGGAAGTGTTTCCTCCGAGCCTTTGTGTTATTGGACAGCAACGTTTCGATCGCGAGCAGATACTCGCGTGTGAAAGAAACCGCGGACAGATGTTTAAATAAGAGCTGCTACAACCACCAGACCAAAATAGGTTTCTAGGTCAAAGTACAGCTGTGTTACTGAGGCTTAAAAACACCAATGCAAAGCCAGTATTGACCTGACAGTGAATTTGGATTACAAAGGGAATTTTCAGAATTATTTCGCTGAAAAATAATTGACTAATAAACGAGTTTTAAGAAGGAAGAAAGTTAAAACTGCGGGTGTAATTTATAGAGCGCTTCGATATTTAAAATTAGATTAGGAAATTATAGTGCTTTCATTTTTACCATAACACTTCTAAACCTCATTTTCTCATTGCCCCTTCTGACGTGGAAAGAGAGGACTTTGCAAGAAGATCCGAGTAGTCTTTCCAAATTAAAATGTTAGGATTTCACATATTTTCTAAGTCTTAATTTGTTTTTTTGTAATTCTCCTGTGTTCTACAGATTGAACTACTCCTTTAGAATAATGATGGTTTTTAATATACCAATTTATTAAGATAAAAAGTGAGCTTTGCTAGAGTATTATGCCACTACTAGGTGTTCTATTAGAACTCAGAACCAGAACAGACAAATAGACAGAGGAAAACAAAGATTTTCAAAATTAAATTGCAAAAGATTTCCACTCCCTAATCTATTCACTCAAACAGAAGAGAAAATAGAATTAAATGCATGTTTAAACATGATGTATTTAAAACGTAAAATAACCAAGAGGGTTGAATGCTGTTCAAACAATGTGATATTTTTAATTCCTAGCACTGTAAAAAGAACTACTAAAAAACTGTGATACTATCAAATTCATTACATAATTTGAACCAATGGTTTAATGTCAGACATCTAGAGCAAGATAAAAGCATACAGCATTTGTAATCAAATATTTCAGCTTTTTGTAGATACAGGTTTCCTTAACTGACTTCAAGGTAAACTAAGGCAGATTTAAAAATTACTGGTTATTTTGGAGGAAAGCTTCAGAATTAAAGGAGTTCTTTTTAGCCAAGGATTAAGAAAACTTTGCTTGGCTCAATAAAGTTTCCAGTTACAAAATGGGAAAAGGTTTCAAAAGATGTGTTGGCAATAAGAACACAATAATTCCAGCCATCAGCTGGTCTAGTTTCATTTAGAATTTCCCTGGGATTCTGGAGCCAGAGAAATGGTTTAAACCCAGCTGGCAACCAAGTATCAAACAGTTTGTTGTTCACTACCCCTTCCCCCTCTGGTGGGATAGGGAGGAAAATTGGCAAAAGCCATGGATTTTGATAAGAACAGTTTCACTACAAACACCTGGCATCAGCTGTGCCCCATTAAAATGCTACAAATTTATTTCCATAAAGTCTCCAGGAATAAAAATTAGTCTTTATATCTGTGCAGATTCTGATCTTTGCAACCCTTGAGGACAGATCTTAAATAATATTTTTGACCTGATTGATGGGGAAGATCACAGTTTGTCCTTGGGCTGGTTGGAATTTTGAGTGTTTTCCTGGTACTGCTTAAGAAGTTGCCTCTGGTTTATACAGAGCACAGAGAGGAACTTCCTTTCTGACAACATACGTGCCATTTCACAGCTCAGAATCATCACTGCAAAGTACAATGCTGTCGAAATTCAGTTAAAATAAAGTCAAGAGTCACTTTGAATTGGGGTCAGCATAAGGGATTGAAAAGAACAGTTAACAACTTGGAGCTGGTTGTGTAATCACTGTGCATGACTTTACATTCTGTCCTGAGCTCACTCACTGCACTTAAAGCCCAACACTTAAAAGTTTAAAGGTTTGATGGTTTTTCTTATTCTTTTGCACACCACTGGGTAGACTGATGTAGGTGTTCCCATTCACTTTTATGCCTTTCATCAGAAAGTAAATTTATCTCCAAATTTACTAAATTTTACTAAATTTGCCGGCAGAGGATTAAAAATATTTATACATTTTACTGATATGGGGTCTCTTCCTTTACTTCATTTCAATCTCAAGCAAAGGACTTCAATTCCAAAGAACTGGAGGTCCACATCCCTTAAGGATAACGAGCTTCTAAATTCTTGGCTTTGACCAGTTTGCACCATTTTTGGGGGGTCCAATGATGGCACATTTCTAATTACAAAGGTCTATTGTACAAACGTTTGGAATTTGGCTCTAAACCAGTCAACAAAATCATCTGGGAACCCTTTAACAGGTGCTGTACATGCTATTGTAACCGAGACTGGACATATTTTCTAAATATAACAGGGTTTGTTTCACATGGTACATAATGGTCTTATACATTGCTGCACAGAAGCCAGAAAAATATTGTAGGGTGGCATTTGATATGTTTTTGGAAATGCTAATACAGCTCAACTAAAATAAAACATTTTAGGCTTTGATTGTGAAGAGCTTCTTACAGACTTTTCAGGGGAAAAAAAAAGACAATGTTCACCTCTAATGGTGCCACATATTTTCAGACAGGTGGAATCAAAAAGAAGGTGATGGCAAAAGGAAATGTGGGGTTAGTTAATTCCCCCTGTATTATCAAGTCTTTTCCTTTTTATATATATGCTTTCTGCATGATTTAGACACTTAAACATCACTGTCACAGGCAGGAGGACAAAAGGTGTTTGAATTGACAATTGGTGGGTGGAACAAGATTCAGAGAAAAAAAAATGGCTTTACACAGATGTGTGTCAGTAATCAATCACATCAGCAGTAGACCCTAGCATAAAACAGGACTAAAACAAAGGAGAATGTAGAGAGGTGAATAACAAATAGATAACATAAATAAATAAATGGCTGAAATTTCACCAGTGTTGCCCTGTATTCATGTGTCTCCCACGTTTCTGTTCTGGAAATATGTCAAAAGGGGATATAGCAGCTAATTCGTTTTGCTT
This sequence comes from Pseudopipra pipra, assembly GCF_036250125.1. NCBI lineage: Eukaryota > Metazoa > Chordata > Aves > Passeriformes > Pipridae > Pseudopipra > Pseudopipra pipra. Next base: position 21,382,474 of record NC_087559.1, read on the forward strand.
CCCATCACCCAAAAAACCCTATTATCCACAGCAGCTCCATTTCTGGGGAAAATGTGCATCATTTAAGTCACCTCGAGTTCTCACTATTTACTGCAGGCACCAGGAGCCACCATCACAAGCCCACCAAACCCAAGGCAATTTATTCCAAATGCTGACTGACAGGCATTGATTTCTTAACTCATTCCACATCTAGACAACCTACAATGAAAGCACAGGGAAACGCTCACAGGAGATGTAAAATCTGAAGGCTGGGATCAAAAATGTCACCAACAAAATCGTTTAATAATGAAGTTATACATTTGTAAGTTGTTAATCTTGAGCTCATGAGCTGCCTTCTCTATACATGAGCAGCCCCCCTGATATTCCATGTGGAATATCCCTCATGGTTATCAACAACCATTTAACTGCCAGATCTGCTCAAACTTCCCCAGAAAATGGCAACAGGAATTCTTGACTCGTTTCTATATTGGGTGTAAGAAAGAGTATATTTGTGCAGTAGCTGGAACAACGGAATTATCCAGGTACAACTGTGTAATTAGATCTACCACAACAATTGGGGGATATTCAAAGGCTTCCTGTACCAGATTAGCTGTGATGCAGGATGATTATTTCATTTTTAGGAGGATAATTATTGAATGTTTTTTCCTAAAATCTGAAGATAGACCCGAAAATGATGCAACAACATAAGTAACTAAACAACTGTGGTATCACAGTTGAGGTGGATACAAATTTAGTCAGATATAACTTCATCTAAAAGCAGTGTATTTCAGCATCTTTCCTGCAACACCAGCAAGGCAATAATCCTATAAAATGGGGGCAGCTGTAATTATGCAATGTATCAGTGTGACATTTCCCATCAACACAGCAAAGCTGAGAGAGCAGTGATGTGGCTCAGTGACTATGGACTCCTGCTTGTTTCAGCTCAAATAACGGGAACAAGGGGAAAAAAGTGATGCCACCCATAAATTCCCCCCAGAGTGATCCTGAAGGAAGGTGAAATCAGGCGTGAAGAACAGACTGAAAGGCTGGTGGGACAGTCTCTGCTCCCTCTCACCTATTTTTACATGTTCAAAGAGAGCTTATACTTTGCCCTTAATTTTAATAGCAAATAATTAAATTGCCCTTTTCACTTGAAGGATAAATTTACCTCTGATGCATTAAAAAAAAACAAACTACTGCAAACATGCAAATTCTTTCCTCTTCTCACTAGTTACAGCTAAAGATGGACATGTTAGTTTTGTACTAACATACAAATATGTATGTTAGTATTTTTTTAATATTTTTAAAAAATTAGAGTCATGCTCAGAGGAGGGAGACTCCACAACTTCTACAGGCAACTTGTGCCAGTGTTTGACCACCCTGAGCACTAATTAAAGCAAAAGCTGCTATTTCCTTCCATGTCACAGCCAGAGCAAAAGAGGGGTAGTTATAGCAGAAGTAGTTAGCAAAGCTAAAATTGGCTACATTTATCCATGTAATTAATTTAACTTGGACTAGAGCAAGGCTTTGGGATTTCAGGTTATGACAAAAATAACACCTTTTCCTAAGGTCCTGCACGTGTAATTCAACAATAGTTATTCTAAGGAACCAAACAGTGGCAGAGGTGTTACATTTGTACCTTGCAGTTCATTAATGACTCTGTAACCTAAAGATGTCACAGGAGTTATTCTTTTTCATCTCCTAACCCATTTTGGTTCTCTAATTTGATTTTTTTTTCCTTTTTAAATAAATAATCTATATTCCAAGGCTGAAATAATTAAAATAAAAGATCGGAAGCCTTTTAATTTAAAAAAATAAAAATAATTTTGAAAACAATGTCTCCATTCCAAATGACAATAATTCATGGCTTAATTTAACCACAGGTACATTAATACACCACATCACAGTTCAGAGAATGAACTCTGCCTTGTTATGACACTACTAATTAATCATAGTTACGATTAGGATACTCCAACCTTAGTGTTTCTACATGAGATTAAACTGAATTTTACTGACACAGATTTTTCCCCACATTTTGCCCAGAAGAGTCTTGACATATTTATTATACTATAAGATGTTATTCATCTGTATTTAGGGACCTTCCTATTGTTATTGATCAAAACCATTTATATGTTCCCTTAAAACGTGCCATTTAATGACAATCTGGCTCTAAATTTGGAAAATTACGTATCCCATTTCCAAATTTGGACATTAAAAATCTGCACTCTTGTCCTTTTGTACAGCCACAGGGAACTGGCAACTGTGAGATTTATTCTAGTGCCATTCCAGCTTTGTTTTGGTGCAGCACAAACTGTTGACAAGTAACCTATATAATCAAAATAATTAGCCACAGCAATTGTTATTAACTTACTTTAATTAACAATCAATTTACTTTAAATATAGTCTAAGCGCAAGGTTTCAGTTCAAGCTAGCTATAAAGAAAGCAAGAGCATGTTTCTCCCCTATTGCCAGTATTGCCAGAACACAAACAAGAGAGACAAATACACATTTTCTGAACCAAATTGGTTAAAATCAAGAGCAGACTAATGGATTTTATAAACTTCCAATACTTTGTTCCATATATTTTGCAAGCACTTGCTGTATTGTCCTGAACAACAAACAAGCTGAACATTTTTCACTAAGTGCAAAAGAGAAATTGCACTTAATGGCAGAACTGTAATTGGTACCTCCATAATGACAACCAGCAGCTGCCACCTCAGTTTAGATCCATTAAACTGAGGTTTTACTGGTATTAGGCTGGCTTTGGGAGTGCTGCAGACAGAGAAAACAGAGACAGGAGACAAACTGCACAGTGTGGAGCTGAGCAGGTAGTGAAAATTCAATTTCAAGGTGACATCTGCAGTTTAAAAAGTGTATTTCCAAATTAGAACCAACCCTAGGGATTTCCGTGGGGTCTGCCAACATTAAAAACATCAATGCATCTGTTTTAGGGTTGAAACCTCATCTTTTAGATTTATGGAGATAGAAATAGATACATTTTCTTCAGTTGTAGCAGTGATCTAAGTAGCAACTGTCCATTTGGAAAATGCCCTTTTAGCCACTCTGCTACATATTTTAGTAATTTATTGACAGTTTTCCCCCTTACATCTTAAGCCTTTCTCTCACTGAGGCTGCCTATGAAAACCTCATGTAACATTTCTGAATGTATAATCAACAAAACTACTCACTCTTTATTAACTATTTAACTCCCTTCATAGAAACAATCACATTTTTAAAAACATCTCCACTATTAGTCTGAAATGCATCTCATGCCTGCTTTTAACCAGTCATTGTGCAGGAATTTCAGCCACAAAGGTGTGAAACACCTGTATCCACGTATACCAACTCTCATTTCAATTTGCTTTACCTTTTCTGTGCTTATTAACTAATCAGAACTGGGAAAAACAACCAGCCAACCAAGCCCTCTCTCCCCCTCAAAATCTGTTAAATACACTTCAGACGAGAAAACTAAGTTTCTAGAAAGACCAAATTAAAGCTAAAAAGTCCAAACTCAAATTATTAGTCTTAATAGTCACTGCATTTCTGGTTGCACCAGAGTTACAATTTGTACAGTTTAAGGAGCTAAATTTAGTAAGTGCAGAGCAAATCTAGCCCCATGAAAAAGGAAGTTTTTTCACTTGACTGAAGCTACTGATTATAGCCCATCATAATTATAGATCTCCTCTGTTAATAGTACTCATTTCCAGAGCAAGGAAAAGGGTTCTTCAAACATCCATTTCTCAACGAGTCTGAAAACACCGAGAGCAGATATTTCACAGATCACACAAAATGTACTCCTCTTTCCTAGCACTCATCAGCTGAAACTATTTTTATATTGGTTTTGGTGAGTTAGATGCTGGGTTTTGGGGAGGCAAATGGAGGAGCTCAAGTGAATATAACATGTCATAGTGATGTTTATCTACTATTTTCTTGGAGGGATTTTTTTTTGCATGATTGGTGGGATAATGTTTGAGATGCATTATAAATTCAGTCCTCTGGCCAGTCCCTCTCCTTGTCAGGACACTGAGAATGATGCCTTTGCTGGGCAGAACAGCAGACTGAAACTGCAGCCAATTTTTGCCTGATTACTCATTCAGGAGGAAATGGGGCAGGAATGATGGAAAGCTTGAACATCCTGTCCTTCTTTATAGCAAAATTCTCCCAGAAAATCTTGTCTTTCACCTTTTCCAAATATATAGCCCCTACAAAACCAGCACTGACAACATTTCTTCTTCACAGTGAAGCAACTTTTAAAGTAGCTGAACTCTCTGCCCACTTGAATAAGTGGAAGCAACAGAAAAACAACAATGGCATAAGAAATCTGCAGTGGAACTGTTTAACATGCTCAATACTTTCATTTGGTACTGTGACCAGCTTGGTACAATGACATCTTCTGACACTCACCCATAATTTCAGAAGGGTAAAGTGTCCCCGTGTCTCCATAAGGATTCACCAGTAGCCAGCCATACTCTGCTGCTCTGGGTTTGCACTTACATACGTGAGAAAGGTTCACAGGATTACTTATTGAAGGTGTCCTGAATTTTCATAACCTCTGGAAGCTTAGTTTTTCCATTTCCAGCAGGTGTCTGCCAAAGCATGCCAGTCATTCCTTCAGGGATGATAAGGAACTGGATGGCTTTGGCTGAGTAAAAATGCCCCAGCAGCCTTTCCTCAGAAAACTCTTTTTCCTCTGCTAGACTCCAGCTGGGAAAAGAATTTTTTGGAGCAGATGCCTTTTGGCTTCTCTCTGTCAAAGTCATCTGCACCCGAGAAATCAGATCCATCAGAAGTCCTGTGCCTTGGAGAAGCCAGTGCCCCTCACAGCTTGCTCAGAATCGGGGGGAACAGTTCTTCAGAATGCCACCCATTCTTGAGGATTTTTCTGGCTCGTTTGGAACCATCTCTAAAAGCAGAAAGGCCATGATTTTTGGACTTCTTCCCACACTGACTTGTAAATAACCCAGAAATATGATTGACTGGAACCCAGAGGAGCCAAGAGCTTCACACACAAGAGAAGGAAACTGGAAGCTTGACAGAAAAATTAATAGTGGGGTCTACCTGCAGAACACAGCAGGAACTAGAATTTGAAGCAGAGTTTTTTACTTCCCATATATTTAATACCAACTTTCTAGTACTACCTGTGACTCAAAAGAAACATAGTACTTAGCTTACACTAACAGAAGGGTAATAAATCTTATTAAGTGCAATTTCATTCTCAAAGAATAGCAGTGAACAAGTCAACTCGTTCACGTCTGCAAAGTAACTCCTGCCATTTACTGCTCTGGGATTAGCACAGTGTTTTCTGTCATAAACTGTGTTGCTGATTAGTTTTATTTCAGGCATTGTACCAGTCGAGGTTTTCTGGTGGCTTGTTGTTGTTTGGGTTTTTTTTTTCCCCAGAGGAATAAACCACACTGGAGTTCTGAGAGTAGTAAGAAAACATACTAAAACTATACACTATGTAAAATATAGATTTATGTAACACAAATATGAAAGGAAATGAATGTCATATTTCATTAGGAGGTGATTCAGTCACCACATTGATTTCTAATAAGCCAGTTGGTGTATGTTTGATTATAAAACCACTAGAGTTTTCTGTAAAATTGGTATTAAATTACCATATTTGAAGGTATTATCTCCCTGTTCCTGATGATCAAGAGCACAAAGAAAACCTGCATTAAAAAAAATGTGCCTGAAGTAACTGGTTTACATCAACTCACGTAAAACAAAAACTCTCATCAGGAAAAATGCTCCCTGAAAATATCCCCTAAAAAGTGTTAACACTACATCCCAACCAGCACATCCATCAGCTCCAAGGTGTGATGACTTTGTCTTGGTAGGGTATCAGAGGCATGACAAGAAGTATATATTAAAATTATTCATTGTCAATGTATTCTATTAAAAAAAAGAGGGGTCCTAAAACTCATCAGGCAATAAGATGCAATATTTATAAATCTGGATGAAAACACTGTGGAGTACCTTGCAGGAAACACTGACTGTTAAAGCCTGAACTCATCAATAGGTGTCTCTGGAAATAGTTGGAAATAATTCTCCATATGTAAATCACCTTATGCCAGGACAAGATGAGTAGAAAATAAGAACATGAGCATAAGAGAAATAACATAAAAGAAAACCCTCTGCAAGGTAATAGGAATAAAAATATTTGTTTCATCATAAGTTAAAAATCTAATTTACTCATTTTCATACAAGCAAGCAGGAAAAAAAAATCTAATGTATGAAATGATATTATGGTAACAAAAAGCTTCCAAGTGACTGTCAGTCCTGTTTATAATCTTGCAGTGATTATTTATTCCAGCAGGAATAAAAGGAGTCTGCTAATTACCAAACTCCGAAGGCAAAGAAGGTCAGTATGAAGGAAGGGTTTATTACCTTGTTTTCTGTCACATGAGGAAAGAAAATAAAGATATTTAATCTAACTTGATCGTAAACTTTCAGGTAGGATGCGAATGATCTTTCATGATACACTGCAGGATTATCTTATTTATCCCTCTTTTCTCTCTTCCCATATCCATTTGTTGCTGAGACAGGACAGTCACCCCTTCCTCTGACAGGAAAGTTGACTGGGAACTAGGGAAGGAAGCTGGAAGAGGCTTCAAACCTGCTGCCCAGTTCATTCATAATTACAGGTTGTTGGATAATGGGAGATCCAGTGAAAGGATAAGCTCTGTCTGAGCCCATTTCTCTCACCTCTTCTACCTATAAAACTCCTGCCACCCTGCAGGTAAACCCCCCTTGCCTCTGCCAAGCTGCTGGAAACCCAAACCCACAGCACCCGGAGCGTGCGACGATGCCAACAGCAGCTGTATGGGATGGCCCTGCTCCCATCCCTGCTCCCTAATCCCCCTCTGCTCAGGCAAATCCAGGAGCTTTCTGGGCAGCTGACTCCATTTGACCTCACAACTCCCAGTAAAGGAGACTTTATTTAAAACCAGCTTTTTGCTGGCAGGGCAAAGGCCCAGTGCCCTGATGGCAGAGAGCACACGACTGGGATAACACATCGCAGGCAAATCTTTCTTAAACACAGTTATTTCAATTATTAAGTCAGTGGCTAATTCAGTGAGAAAAGCTGTATTTGTACCTCTCATTCTACAGAACTCCAATGGCAAGTGATGTGTGAAGATCATTACTCTCTGCTAATTGCCACTCCTAGAAGCAGAGACAATTAACTGCACGATCCATTGTCCCTGATAATTATTATTTACACAGTAAATAATATGGACACTATAGGTTGGGTTTCTTCTGCCTAAGTTATTCTGAGAAAATGCTTACCAAGTGCTTTATAAAAAGTTTTAAAGAATATGTTGTTGAGGATTTTTTTTTTTGTGATGACTGTCTGGCTTATATATAGAAAGATGCTTTTGCCTGCATTTTTTGTTCCCATCTATAATTTATAGCTACATTATACAGTTGTATAACATTGGGAACATACAAAAAAAAAAAGAGATAAAGATATAAATTTACATATGATGGGAATAATTTTGTCTGTGAAATAAAATCTCTTACAAAACATACAGATCAGTTCAATCAATTTTCAATTAAATCAAAGAAGTTTTTCATTTTAAATGGCTCAGCAACATTTCGCTGGAGATTCAGAAATAGTGCAGACAATATTTTAATGCCATCACCTGAGCCCTTCAAAAATAAGAGCATATACAATTTTCACAAATTTCCAGTACCAAATTAATGTGCTGAAAGCCAATAAAAGACTTAAAGTATTATCCACAAGTCCTTGACTTGCAGGACACCCTTACTGACCCAAATCCATCCCTGCTGGGCTGGGAGGTTCCCCTTTGAAAATCATGAATTTGACTCTTCAAAGTAGATTTTCCTCTGTATTTCTCCTGGTATTGTATATTTAGTAGCTTACTGTACTCCCAAGATTGCAGAACCCAAACTGTAAAACCTGGAGCAGAGGTTCATGAGTTCATACAAACTCCTGTATTCTTTTTCAGACAGTGAAGAAATCAGTTATCTTTGAATTCCTTCACTAGCTCATCAGTCTCCTCCTCTCAGCACATTTTTTTCTGCGAATTTTTCTAGATGGTTTTAATTACTCAAGAAGTAAAAGATTTTGCCATTCCAAACGTATTCCACAGTGTCAACACAGAAAGCTGATTCAAACCCCTTCCTCCTTCTTCTTGCCACCCTCATCCAAAGCCAGGTGACACCAAAAACAAGCTGGTCCAGTGTCACTGCAAGGGCCAAGCTGAAAAAATTCATTCCACATATGTTTCTTACTGTTCACTGATTTCCAGTGTCATTATGTAAGGATAACACATTCCACAGATCTACCCTTACATAAAACAGCTGTCAAACAGCACTTCTCCTCCTTACCATCCTTAAAACACAGATTGCTGACATCTCGACACGTTATCTAAAGGTAGAATTTATTTTTGAGCAGTGCCCGAGGAAAGAAAGCAGAAGTAAAAGAAGTTATGAGGGATGGACACTGCTCTCAGGTTGTCACCAAAATTCCCTCAAGCCCTGCCATACCAAAACCACCACTGCAAAGCTCCCTGTGGACAAAGCTGGGATCCGTGTGGGGAAAAACACGATGCAGTAAAACAAGGAAAACCACAAAGCTGGAAAGGGGGAGAAACTGCGAGGAACACCTGCAAACCCTGCTGCTGCCAAGTGAGAATCAGCTCTTCTCCTCACTTTCCCTTTTTCCCATTTCCCCCCCTCAATGTGCCCTCACTGCAACAGTTTTCCAGAGTTCTCATTCCTTCTTCTGCAGCCTCTTCATGCCCAAAGCTGCCCTGCTCTCTCATGGCCCCTTGTCTGCCTGATAAATGACTGATCTTCACAGGCTTTAAGGCAGCAACTGGAGCTGCCACTTGTGTTTGTGCCTTGATGTTAATGGTAGGGAACTGCAGGAGGAATAAAACAGGATTTAGGCCAGGCCATTGACTCAGTTGTCATTTAATTTTATCATAAATTAAAGCTTTCCTCAATCTATACTTACTAATTTTTCTGTCTCCGTTTCTGTCCTCATATTTTGTGTGGTTTTGGTGATGGGTTTTTTTAAGAATCTATTTTTACTCCAAACACTGTCAACAATGTGAACTGAGCTGGATAAAATAAGAGACTACCTGAACCTTCCAGTGCAGCAAAAATAAATGGTCAAGTTATGGGTATTTTAACACAAGAAACAAAGAGCTTGTGAGTAGCTGTTAAGAAAACCATACCTGAGAGTAAAATTATCTTCCCAGTTTCATATGCCAAAGTAACTAAAAGTGTAGTTTGGAAGTCAAAAGCTGGTTTCTCATGCTTCTCTTTTGAATAAGGAGAATTTTAGGGATATGCAATAGCAGTTTCATTCAACAGGGCTGCCTTTGGCAGGTAAAGCTATGATACAGCACAGGCTCTGCTTCTGTATATGACTTATAAATACTCTGTTTTCTGTTGGTATGTGTGGCATCATCTGGTCTATTGGGTTTTCAGCTCTGTTAAAATGAAATAAACAATATTTCCTAAACAGTTGTGGTCTCCTTCCTTTCTATTTGGAAAACAAGGCTTCATATGCAAACAGAGACAAACAAATAAATGTATACAGACAGAAAAAAGGAAAGGTCTGTGCTCTGTCAGACAAGAATTAGGGAGCAGCTACTGTTCAAAAGATGGCATTTCAATCCTCCTTTCCATGAGTAATAACTTTATACATTAATGGGGGGAACTGTTCAGAATATCCATAAACATACCTACTACACCTCAAGTTTTTAAATTTTTTGGTAGGAAACTTCCAAATATCCATATTCCCCCCCAAAACAACTCCAAAGTTGTCTTTAAGAAGGTCTTACTGTATTGATAGTGTTGAAATTATGAAAGGTAAAACAGTAAGTTTCTCTTGCCTAAATAATATATCTGTATATATATATTATTCTTGAGACAATTTTTTCGTCTGATCAAACAAATAAAAAAATAAGTCAAGATTAATCCAAGTATTTGATAAATAAAATTCAGTCTTTGATTAAAAAAAAAAAAAAGTCTGTAAGAAAGAAGTATAATTTGCACTTTAAATATCTATGGAAAGATTGTTCCTTACAGGAACATTGTGTCTCTCAACAATCCAGATAGTTGTACTTCTTTTGGATGCAAATATTCCTCCCAAATGAAAGGAGCCCTTCATCTGGCTACTCCATCCGTGTTCTCAACACCAACAAGAGATTTGAATCTATTCCTGCAAAGTAGCTGTTGTGTTAAATCTTATTTTTCATTACTTTCAACATTTTGCTTTTGTAGAATTTTTTTAATTTTTTTTTGGGAGTTTCCACATATTCTGGGTTCACAACCTGCTCTTCCAGCCTCCCTTCATCTCTTTTCTCAAAGTAACAGGCAGTGTGTTCACCCCAGCATTCTGCATCAGACAATCAGTCAAAAGAATGACATATAATAATAATGATATTAATATTAATAGAATAATAATATTATTATAAAAATAAAATTCTGTGCCAAAATCCCTTGAACTGCTTTCTGTACAGAGCAGTTAGAATTTTTTTTTTTACTTATTTTAGTAAGATTATTCACTATATACTCAGGCACCAGCCATTACACAAAAGAAGAAGGTGAATTGACACCTTCCTTTCTCCCAGTAAATCCCAGTGGCTGTGTGTGGGCTGCAGATCCATCATCCCTGTTCCACGTGGTAGGAACATGGTTGGAATTTGCTTGCAGCAACCTTGGTAACTTCACTATCTTTTAGATGGATGTTACAGTGTTGTGTGCAGGTGTTGTTCTGCATATAAAACACTGTTCTGGCTGCAGCAAAGTTGCCTACAATTTATTTTATTTTATTTTTCTTCACTCTCCCTGTCTGGTTTTAACCAGTAGAGGCCTTTTTGTTCCAGAAGTTTTCCCGGGTCACATTCATAACTTGACTAAGATTTACTAACATATAGACTAACATATGTTTGCTTCATTCCCTAAGGTGGCAGCAGCTGGGGAAGGGAGGGAATGTTTGGCACTTTCCTGTGACATCTCTGCCTTGGAGACCCTCAGTTAAAGGTTTGCCACCACACTGTGCCACACACTGTGCAAGTGCAGTAAATGGTGCTCCAGACCCACTGAAAACAGTCCTGCTGCAGATCCAGAGATTCACCTAACGCAGGAATAAGTAGCTTTTAGTCTCCCTGTGCACCCATCAAGTAGCAAATGAAATGCCTGTGTTAGTTCCTAATAACAACAGGGTCAGCTGGGACTTTTTCACTGGTGCTGAAGGTCACTCAGCGAAATACTAATTGTGATGTCTTCTTAATAAGAACACGTTATACCCACCCAATGCCCTAGGACAGCTTTCAGGAAATTAAAAGAAGAAATACCTTCCTAATTAAAACTGAAATTATGCAAGGAAGAGCTCCACAGAAAAGTTCAAATCAATAGTTTTGGTGTTTGGAGTCTCTCTTTCATTACTGCTCTATGATATCCGAGATCAATGTGCTTCTGCTCTGAGTGCAATCAAAGTATTCCCAAAGTGCAAATTTTTGCTCCCAGAGTAAGAGACGCTTTACAGCCCTCATCATAGCTCACATGCAAAAATATATGAAGTCTAATTTTATTTCATGTGGGACAGCTATCCAAAACATGAATGCTGAAAAGGTTTTTGTAGAACAGCTTCACATAAACAGCATTAAAACAGCATTAAAGCGGCATTAAAGTTGCTCTGAAGTTAATGGAATGCAAAATCAGCTCACTCAGCAACTTAATCTTGGAATGCATTAAAAAGAGCTATATTTAATGATGCTATTGTTCAGTTGGAATAATTTGTGTTTAATTTCTCAGGGAAATTCGAATCTTTTATCCCGAGCACTGATATTATTTTCTTTTTATGCTTTTATCAATGGTTCAATTGCCCCTTAATCAAAAGACAATGCAAGAGGGAATATTTCTCATTCAGCAGAGCATCTTGGCTAATTTTATGGCCCCATATGTGATCCCTCTGAACAGAAGTTCACACAAAGCACAATTTACAGCGTAGGCATAACTAGATAGCCAAAAATAGAATATGCAAAACTCAGTCTGAGCAACACAACTCTTACATGCCCTTTGGGTTGGAGCTGATATTCACAATTTGATTAAACATGCTCTAAGAATGAGCACACAGGGATGCATTCAGTATTAGCAGCTAGAGAAATAATTCTGTGGACTTCATCCTGGAAACAACTCCCCCAGGTAATTTTTACTGCATTTATTTATGATTTCAAATGGGCTATGGAACAATACTTTGTATCTTAAAGTTCAGCTTAAGTTTGCTCTAGACAAGGAATAAAATGAACTCCTCTGATACTGGAGCTGTGGTTCTGGGGGGGGCCATACCACAAGGCTTTATCTTGTGGTGCTATGTAATAGCTAAAAATCACCATTAATTTTACACAGCTAACCTCAAGCAGTTAGCTGCTGAACATCTGATCTGCATCCAGAAAAAATTGTGATTTTCAGAGGGTTTCACCCATTTATCAGTTTCACAGATCAGTCTCTGTGCATATTTTAAAAAGCACTGAGATGGTGAAATATTGACTCTTTTTAATATGCACACAGAGCTGATTTCAAAAAGAAGCAATGAAGACAAGTCAGAGTGAAAAAAACCCCCAAATTCAAAATTACATTAAGACCATTTTAGAACTACTATTGACCAGAAATTTTTCAGTTAAATGAAATTATTACCACAAGAAAAACGACAGAATATTAAACTTAAGATTACAGAGGCATGACTGGAAAGCCTGATGCCTCCCCACTCAGAAACCTACATCTGTTCCAGGATTCAGAGAAGGTGAACTGGTGTGTGACTGGTGTCACCACTGTAGCAGTTATCCTAACACAAATTTAGATAGGTACCTGTTATCCTTCATCCCAAATTCATGTCTGTTACCTTTGTGTTAATCCCAGCCTGTGTACTGAGGATGAGTTACAAACACACAAATCAGCTTCCAAAAAACCGTTGCCATAAAATATCTACCTTGAGCTTTTACACTGAACTACCTGAGCGAGGAAGGCCCATCTCTCCTGTCTTTAACCTGCCTGGTTCTGACCTGCACAGACCTCAGGACAAGGACAGAGGAAGAGCCAGGACTCAGCTGGGAACAGGTGCTGCTGGTTGGATGCTCCCAGCTGAGTGAACTCTGCTTCCCCAGGGGGGCTGAATTCCAAGGGAAAAGGGCTGGCTCCAGCCTCAGCTGACTGAAGCTCCGTGTCCCTACAGGACAGGAGAGGTGGGATCACACTGCTGGCTGCTTTCAGCTGGGAGGGGACAGCACAGCACCTTCCAGAGCTGCTGGAGGGTTTGCTGATTGATTCCCTGTCCACTCCATATGTAGGAACCAGCTCCAGCTGCCCCAGGGGCTGGTTCTCCCCACGTTTCCCTTCCCAGAGTGCCAAGCTTCAGGCACTTATCCTGGCCAAACAATCCTCAAGAGCATTCATTTCAGAAATACCTTTGCTACAAACACACTTTGGGCGTCCATGTGAGATTTCTCTAAACATTTTTCTTCCCAGTGTGGATTATTATTAATATCCAGATATTTACATAGCAAGATTTAAAGGCAAGGTGTGCTCCAGCACTCAGCACTATTTGTTTTCTGTGACAGTATTTTAAAAGACTACTTTTAAAACAAACATGAAGTGTATGCAAGACTATATTATGCAGCTCAGCACAGAACAATAAAAAGGACAATACATATATTCATAAATTTAAAAAAAAGTCTACTTGTTCAGCAACATTAAAATCCAGCTTGACCTTTCAAAGAACAAATCTATTGGAATTGCAAAATTTTTCAGCCTCTTAATTAGCTCTGTGCAGAAGAACCTAATGCCACAAGCAAAATGGATATTTCCACTCTGGCCTCCTTTACAGACTGAATTAAATACTTCTGGATGTGACTCACTTGAAACCAGAAGGAACAAAGTTCATTAACCTCACTGATTTAACCAATCCAATTTGTCATATTTGAGAATCAATTAAAAGTTCTCAGACACACAGAAATCATTTTGCACAGGTGAAGTCTCAGTAAGAGCCAGCTGTGTTAACAAATTTATCTGCACCAAAGCTGAGCCATCCCAATCTAACGACAGCAGGAGATTTTTAAATGTTGCATGGGCTTGTACTTATAAGTAAATCCCTATCCATAAAAAAAAACCCCAAACCATAAAACATATAGTTTTTGCAGCACCAGTATTTAACACTTCATAATCAACAACAGGACGTTCAGGAACTATCACAGCTTGGAAAAAAACCCCTGCACCTCCTTCTGCTGCGTTTTATTTTATCGATTAAAAAAAAAAAAGCCTACTCACCAGAATTTTTGTAGTATAAGCACTGTTGATAGCAATTGCATTAACCAGCAATTCCATGGTTTTGGCAGGTATGGAATCTGGGTCAGGGATCTCCTTGTAGTGGACATCACCAACGTAGGCTTGGACAACCGTCATGCGGTTGGTCGTCAGCGTGCCGGTTTTGTCGGAGCAGATGGCTGTGGCATTTCCCATCGTTTCACAGGCATCCAAGTGCCTGACCAGATTGTTATCCCTCATCATTTTCTAAGGAAAAAAAAACCAAACACATAAAATAAAAAACCTTCAAGATTTTGCTTTGACAGGTTTTTAACATGGGTTATAAAAAGCGCAGGAGAATGGGTTTAGTCTTGCTTGTGAAAACATAAAGCTCCCTAAATTTGAACTTTGATCAGGGCCAATATCCCAAACCCTTACAGACAACCAAGCTGTGATTATCCTTGAGATAATTTTGCCTTTAATAAGCTAAAATGGTACCATAATTGTTTGCAATATTCTACATTTCAAGAAATAGCTCCAACAGCAAAGATTAGTTAAAGAAAACAAAAATAACGGCATTTTTCAAACATCATCATTATGGCAAATATTCAGCTTTTTCTTAGTAATACTTGGAATGCCAGGATATTATCTTGCAGCACATGGATGGACTATACATCCAGGAGAAGAGGAAAGGGAAAGGAAAAAGGGGAAAGGGGAAAAGGGGGGAAAAAAGAGAAAAAAGGGGAAAAGGGGGGAAAAGGGAAAGGGGTGTCAGATGAAGGACAAAAGGAGAATGAGAAAATATTTTAAAAGCAGCTACAGTCTTTATTAGCAAACTGTCATCCTCGAGACATGGGTTTTTTCCCCCCTAATAATTATGATATTTGGCTACATAGAAATCAAGATATTCCTTCTTAAAGTTCATAATTTGTTTACATGCTAAATGGGAATAAACTTTACTTCATCTTCATCTAAGATTGCCAGAATGTTTAAATAAATCCCATCTGACTAAATTGCTAAAGTAATCCACAACTCCAGGATTTTAATCCTCTTTAGCTTCCTAACAGAATCATTTACATTGACTTCAAAGAAGTGCAACTGCATTTCAGAAGAGTACATGAAAGCTTCAGTGAAACTCTAATTTCTTTGTAAAGTGTTCCTGAAGGCTTCAAATCCTTGTCAAAACTTTGTCCTATTGCACAAGAAAATTTGAATACAAAATTATTCCCTGTCCAAAGACTGGACTGTTCTCGGAGTAAATTCTGCTCAATAAATTCCTTGTTCTTTGCAAGTCAGATAGGTATTTCTACTACCTGATTATCCTGCACTGTGTGGTTTTAAAGAGATCTATTAGAAAACTGTATTCACATTTTTGTTAGATACTTTCAATATGAGTTTACTTTAAAACAATTTCACTCTAAATAACATTTTGAGCACATGATTTGCAGACCAAGTTTCATCACACCTGATAAAACCTGAGGGCCAACTCAGTGGTGAACTCGAGCAAACAGCATTTTTCTCCCATGGTTATTTTTAATGTCTCTTACCTTTACAGAATAAGCCAGAGAAATAGTGACAGCAAGTGGAAGTCCCTCAGGAACAGCAACCACGAGCACAGTAACACCAATAATGAAGAATTTAACAAAATACTGGACGTAGACAGGAGTGCACTCAGGCAACCACTGCTTCTTGTTGACCACAAACGTGTCAATGGCAAAATATAGTACCAAAATTATGACAGTGATAGCAGACATCACCAAACCTGGAAAGAGAAATGATCCATTACTGTAACACAGAACACAATTAAAAACATCAGAAATCAGAAATCTGCATTGGAATTTGATGTGAAATTATTTTCTTATTCTGAGTGACATTTCTCACCAATATTAATAATGATGATAATGATCAAGTCTACAGGAAGAGACATTGTTATAATATAATTACAACAGCATTACATTCCAGTGCATAAAGAAACACTGAATGCTGCAGAACAGCTGAATCACACTGCATTCATTTTTAAACACTCTCTTACTGCTGCCTTGAAAACTTCCCAGCCAGTCCAGTTCTCCAGGAGTTCCTTTGTCACTTATTTAAGTTTTTTCAATTTAGTACATTATTTTGCCTGGTAAAATATTTATCTGTCCTTTCAACCTCCACCTTTCACACATTACTAGTCTATCCATATTCAAACACTCACTTTTCTCTTTAATAAATGTATCTTAGGAGACCTGAGAAAAATAGTCTCCTGTAGTTTATGTTGTTGCATAAAACACTTTAGAAAAGCCCTAGGGATGTATCTGGGTGAACATAAGGGAGCAGTAACAGAGAATTATCCACAGAACAGTTTTTAACTAAGTTTCTTGAAAATGTGATAAATACAGGTGTTTCCAAGGTTTCCCTTTTCCAAGGGACATCCATAAAGTGTGTACTTTTATGAGGAGAGGTTCAAAAGAAGCAGAGACATTAACAAAAATTTCACAGAATTCACAAAAGATCCCAAGGACTTAATATGCTCTCCCAATGGCACAGACTGCTAGGATAACACTGCTCCTCCACAATTTCGTTCCTGGAGTGGGGTATACAAATAAAAACTCCAGCAGAGCCTCAGCTTTGCCTTGCTGTGATTACTGCTCTCTGGCAGGTTTCTGTGAAGCAGTTAAGCCTGCATTTCAGAATAAATTAATTTCTCCCTAATGGGATCACGCAGTAAAAAGGAGAATACTGTGAATTTCATGTCTTGACTGCACTTTAAAAAAATTGGTAAGCTGAAGGATGCTAAGGGTGACAGGAAACAGATGAGTCAGGGAGATCATTATATGCCAGAGGACACAGGAAAATCCATTAAAATATTATACTCATGACAACACACGACATCCCCATGGATTGCCCAATGACAAAGAAAAACCAAAGGAGACAATAATTAATTAATTTAATTCACATTAGTCACCACATTATGGTTAGAAATCCCTACACAATCACTTTAACTGTGATATTCATGGGCCTGCTGAAATATCAGAGAGAGTGAGAATCAAAGGCAGTGTAGAAAGGTACTTAACCTAAGAAGTTAATTATCATGGGAAACAAAGGAGAGAAGCCTGAGCAATATGAAACCAGGCACAGCATTGATTGCATAGCAGAGATGATAACCACAGAATCTGAGTCACACACTGTGCAGGAAAAAGAGAATTTGGCATCTTGGGGTTATGTGATCAACTGACCAAAATGAAGTTTAAAAGGAAGGGGAAGGAATATGTGGGGTAGAAATCAGACAGGTGAAGAAGGGTGAGGGAAATAGAGCAGAGGTAAAGTGAGGAAGCTGTTGTAGGACCTCAGCCAGGGATCTGGAGAGAGACCAAAATCTCTTCAATAGCACTAGAAATACAAACCTAATGAACTCTGTGCCATCACAGAAGATTTCCACTTTCTACCTACATGCTGGAGAAGTGCTGCTTCTAACAGCAGGGACCAGATGGTTCTGGATAAAAGAGTCAGCACTTGTGTCATGCTTGGGTAGAAAGCAGGAACATGGATATTAAGGGAGAACAGGATGATTTCAGAATCCATAAGAGGGAAATTCTGTGTGAGTGATATTTTGAGATTATAGAGATTCTGGAACCATGTACTTCAAAGTTCTAAGGGGAGACAAAATTAAATATGTAATTACTGTGCTTGGGAATATTAACTATGAGAAAAGCTACATTTCATTTTGATTCAAATGTTCATTACAATCCAAGTTGCCCAAAGCTTCCGGCTTCTTGACTCTCAAAGCTAATTTTCAGAGGAAGAAAAGTTTGTCAATACCACATAACAACCATAGAACAGTTTTATGGGTGAGCCATTTCTAAATATTGCAGTAAAAAAGGCCTGTGCCTTTAAAAAAAAAAAAAAATATTGCTTTGCAGCTCTCAGGTGTCATTTTAACACAGTGTTTTTTGGTCAGTCCCCCAGCCATACCTGCTTTGCCTATCTGGACTGCCAGCTTGGTCAGCTTTCCCTGAAGGACAGATTTTTCTTTCTTGTGCATGTTGGATTTCTTCTTGTCCTTGTCATCTCCCTCTCCTCCTTCTGCACTCTTCAGTGGCTGCATCTCCATGGCAGCAGCCCCGTCCTGCTGCTTGGCTGATAATGCAGAACAGAACTGTTACTCCCGAGCTGGCCCTCGTTCTTTTTAGCTCAGTGCTCGTACTTACGGGGTTCAACCAGCAACATCTGCTGCAGGGGCTGCTTGGGACAGTGATTACCAGAATGACCTTTGACTCCCAGGTCAGGCAGGTGCCCTGTGGGACCCCTGGGGTCCAAGCACATCCACGGCACAACCGGTCAAGGACCGGGAAACCCGTTGGGTCGCTCCGTTATTTTGGACACTCTGTGTTATACACATATATATCACTCCATGCCTTGCAAATGGCTTGGCAAGTCCCAGTGTGTCAGCACTGCAGGATTTCCTAGAATAGCAGAGCTCAGATGGTTTGTATTCCTCTAAATTTTGGGGTGTCACAGAATGCAGTGCACCCTTGCAATCATACTTCCAATGAAAGCGTTTTGAAGGTGATGTGGTTCCACAGCTGAGCCGTGCTCCCTTCTCTGGGCTGCACAGGCACCTCAGTGACCAGGGGACCACACTCTGCAAACCACTATTCTAGATAATACCAGAATTATAAAGTTTCCTTGGCATTCCGTGCTCGAGTGACTTATCCGTGGGGTCTGATGGTGCTGGAATCATCACTGTCCCACAAAAAGCACACAGCATTTCAGAGCTGAACCATCCTTTCTTGAAAGAATGCTAATACAAGGAAACTTTATTTTAGTATCATGTTTCTTAAAAGCAATGACATTGCAGTTTATATATGTGTATGTGTCTGTTTTGTACTGAACACAATAAACTAAATAGAATGAAATGAAATAGCTTTGCTTTGACATTCATGAAGAGATTGTACAAGACCATGCTTATTTGACCTGGAAATCTAATTTGTCTATCTAACCCCAGTGATTATTCATTTAATAGCATTATATTTGGTAGTTTTATACCATTAACAACTGAATTTATCTATTTAGTTTCTGATCCATCACCTTTGCAATCTTTAGCATTATCTGAGAAGAGGAAGTTATCACTTAATTTGGTATAACTCAAAGAACTCATGATAGCTGTGTCTCATAGAATAAAAAAGGAACCATGACTTTGCTTCAGAGAAAGCAAAATATTTGTTTCAGTCTTCCTGAGACTGTATATTAAATAAGAAACTCCTAAGATTCTTATTCTTCCTGTTATTTATCCTTATGATTGCCTTTTACATTGTTCAGTAACCCTTGGGCTTTAAGGTTTCCTTTTGTTATTGCTTTACCCTGTCCCTGCAAAAGAAAATATGTCCATATGATACCATTGAACACAGAAGATGATGAGACATAAAAAAATTGGGTTGGAAAATCACTAACCATACGTAGCATACATAACTTCCACAGGAAAAATTAATTCAAACGAGCTTCGTGAGATGAAAGTAACATCTACAAATGGCATCTTAAAAATACTGATGTCCTATCCTGAAGGTCTGATATATCAAACTTCTGAAAGTTACAATCTCTTTGGAAGGTTTTTTGTTGGGTTTGGTTGTTTAGGGTTTGTGTTTTAACATTCTCTTTGAACAAAAGGGCCATTTTCACACACAAGCACAAATCACAGGGTTTCACTTGACTTTTGAACAGAATTGAACTACATGCTAAAAATAAAATCCACAACCTCCTTAATATGAAAGAAGATTACCTTTGTTCTGGCTGTTCTCCATATTCCCATCCTGCATTTTGCCTATATGATGAAAAATTTCAACAGACAACAGACAGTAAACAATCTTCACCCAAGACAGAACATGAAAATGGGAATTCAAATAAAATGGGCAGACAAAAGCCACGAACACATTCCAGGGACTTAGTCAGGATCCCTTGTTTCCACATGTTCACTTAGAAGCATGGCTAACTTAGCTGGGCACATCCCAGGAACTGCAGTCAAAGTTAGTGTTTTAACATGTTAAATACTAAATATTCAGCACATATTTCTGAGGAACTTGCATTATTCAAGAGCGTGAAACTAATAAAGAGAATCCAGTGGAAAGCTGAATTGGAATAATGTTCCTGAACTGATATTTCAGAGGGCCGGGAGTTAAAAAATTGGCAGGTCTAATTGTGGTACACCAGCATAGAGTGTGACTTTCTTAATGTGTTCTAGAATCAAATTCATTATTTCAGCAAACTGAGACAACAGAGAAATAGTAGTGTTAATATGTATAAAAATAAATAAAATTGTAAATCAGATACGATTTTAAAATTATATCTTCCTCAATTGGTTGTACTATTTAGCAAATTACTTCTGTAAATAGAAGTGCCAGGGGTTCATCCTATATTCAGATTTATCCTCAAGAAAGATCTACCAAGTGCATCTGTAATTTCCAATTTAACATTTTAGCTACATACAGTTTTACTACACTAAAGTCCTTAGTCATTTGTTTCAGGATAACAACTAAAACTTTTCAAATGTATTCCAAATTTCTTGGTGGGATCCCTTATGAAACTTCCACAGTAATACATGAATTTATGGAAAAGACTATTCAAGTTTTACAAATATTAAAATCAGCATGGATGACGGTCTATTTTTGTGGTTATGTATAATGCACAATAAAAAATAATGCAAAGGAAAATTAAGTTAAAACACCTTTACAGGATTGTTGTCACATTCTAGTAAGAAATGTATCATTAGAACTTATTAAAAAATGTGACAGCAGGTAGATCTTGCCCTTCTGACTTCCACATACATGAATTTTTTCACTCTCCGCCGGGAATAAATAGAAGCAAAATTGAATTTCTTGCACGTTTGTCTTTTCACTAAATGGGAGAGCACTAAAAACAGCCTTCTCACAAAAGGATCCCAAGTGGCCAAATCAGTGGTAAATTTGCCCCAAACAGTGTCACATGGAGAAACTCCAAAGCCCAGAACTGCAGCCAAGGGAAGGGCATCTCGCGACCTTTGATCATCACTGAGGAAAGCATTTACCACCCACTGCTGGTCCATATTCCTGATTCTATCCCCACCTTGGCTAAAACATGACTTTTAAAACATCAGTATCTGTCTCCCAAAGCCTTATGCTTTGGCACAAGACACGAGTCTGTGAACCTGAGCTAAACCAAGTTCCTTTGCACAGCGGAATTCCCGATAAAATCTTTCCATACAGTTGGATTTGGTACCTGCCTAGTGGCTATTTGACTTAGAAGGGGTTTTAATAAAGTTACTGGAAGACATAAAACATCTCTGGAGACTCTGATTTCTGGCTAGAGCATAAAGCCTTCCTTAGGAACTGGAAAATATTAATTTAGAGCAGACAGTCTGCTCCATGTCCTGCTCTGGAGCTCCTCGTGCAGAGTCTAATTTAAAACCTTGAAGTATAATTGAAGAATCTTCAACTTTAAAAAAACCCAAACAAACCACCACCAAAACCCAAACGTGACTTTCACAACTGGCAGAGCCAAAACAGAGGTTATTTTTCTATGTAAATCAAAGTATGTAATTTTGGGATATATATTTGCTATTTCAAAGGGTTGTCATAATTATCAATTGATGTAAAAACACCAGTACACAAAATAAACAATCATTAACAACAATGTAAATTTAGGTATTTGAAAAACATATTCTTAATATTCTTACCCTACTGCATTTAGGTTATTGAGGGATGGAGGGGAAAGTCACCACAGGGAATTATAGTTCAGTTATTTGGACAGAATAACAAAGAATAGGCCATTTGGGTAGTTATCATAAAGAAAAGAATGCTGTAAAGGATTTATTTCCTTCTGTTCCAAAGAATTTTAAGGCTACACTTTGCTATAAATTATGAACAAAGGGAGAAATTAAGACAGAAATAGAGGTGATAGAATCACTACTGCTGAGAGATCCTTTCTCCTTTCAGGCAGTGCCAGGATCAGAAATGCTCCCCCTTTTTGGAGGTGGTTTAGAAACATTTAAAATATTCAGTATTTATTAATATTTTAATAATATTATGTGAAAAACATCTTCAAAAATAGAATATATTTTTCCATAATTCTGCAAATCTTTCCTCCTTTTCCTTTTGAATAATAAGTAAAATGAACAGTGTTTGGGTTGGAGAAATCTGAGTTTATTTTTATCACTTTTCTAAGCAAGGATGAAAAATCAGAATATTTGGAATGGAATTTAGAGCCTCCTAATATAACACGTATTCTGCAGTTGCTTTGAAGGTTTTGAGTTTGAATATGAAATGTTATGCACGTTGTCTTTGCCTTACTACAATTTCTGGCTTTTGGAAAGAACTCACGGCATCATTACTGCCTAAGTTTTTACTTCCAAAGAAAAGACTCCCCTTTACCTACCTCAGCTCTTTATGAAGAGCCAATGGGACAAAATAACAAAGACCTATTGCTGGCATCAGAAATTGTTTGTAACTTGGAGGAACTGCTTGGAATAAACCAAAGAAAAGAATGGAGTTACGTTCTCGTGCTGTGATGGAACAAAAAAATATAAAATACTACCGTGATTTTCCAAAATGTCTCATCTTGCAAGAAAATGAGTTAGAGCCCTCGCTGTGCCAAGCCAGTTATACTCTGCAGCAAGGAAAAACAGGCACATGCTGCAAATATAGATATGGGGGCAAAGGGACATCAAACGAGTCTGACGTGGATCATCAGGAATTTTTCCACGCAGTGGGAGGGCAGAGCCAAAGTATTGGTAAAACACAGGTTCATTACAAAAGAATAAGTCTAATTCCACTCTTTCAAACAGAAAATGTTAGCTAATTCTTCTCTGCACTCACTAAATAACTACACTTAAAATTTCAGGAAATATTCTAAAATACATGAAAACTGTAAATTGCTTTGCAGGAACTGAGTAGTTCAGTGCATACACGGGGATTTACAGGAGACACAAAATATTTCAGCTGAGACATTTCTCTGTGTATGTCATGGTATTTCTATACCATTTCTATGTTTTCTGAATACATATTTAATGTAGAAAATTCCTTGAAACACAAATATCAAAAAAACCCAAACAACCCACCACGGAAATCCTGATTTAGGAAGGTGGCTGTGCTCGACTGGAAGGAAAACAAATTTGGGGCAATTTGCTCTACTGGAAGGAAATCAAATTTGGGATAAACAAGCTGTAAACAGTCAATGCTGCTTCCCAGATTTTCATTTTTTAAAATTACATTTACTAAATATAATATTCTAAAATTAGGTGACTTTTCCTGAATTACTACCTTTCTGCAAAATTTTCTGCTCTGCTTATAACCTAAACTTGTAACCCTTTAAAAACTGAACATATTGTTCATAGTTTTACCATAGTTTTAACAAAGAGACCAACAACAATTTTGATATATTTTGATCTCAACTCCTAGAACACAACAGAATTTATAACAGTTCCTTCAATACATGGGCTGTGTCACAAACTATATAAATTTATCACTATAGGCTCACTGATTGAAAACAAAACGCTTTTTTTGTGTCAATTGTCTATTGACAACTAAGAATAAAAATATTTTATCTGCAATGGTAATGGGATGATTTTCAAGTAACAAACATTTCCTGAGCTTGATACTTACTCAAGTATATAATTTTGCTTTTCTTATTTGATGGTGTTTTCTACACAAAGGCATTAGACTTTAGGTAAAATGGTACAGTAGCTGATATGGGTCTGGTTTTTTTGGATTTGTGGATGAGTTTCATCACACCTCAACCATGTTGATTAAAGATGTGCAGAATTAATTGAACTGCCTCATCTCACAAGCCAAAGCAAATCAGCTGCACAAAAAAATTGCCTTCTACCCTTTGTGCAGTGAAAAGCAGTGAGGGTGCATCTCTAGACTCCAGGATAAACAGGGACAGTAACCATTGTTTCTGATGGGAGAGAGGATAGGAAATCACATCCTTCAGACACTGATTTAATATCCCTTGGAACTCAATTTCCTTATTAGGTTCAAGGCATTAAGGCCAAACACAACAGGTATTTACCAGGCAACTGGGTTAGAACAGGGTTCATCCTGTACCTCCTGAGCACTGGCTCTCCTCCAGCAAAGCACTTCAGAGGGGCTTCACTCAGTGCTCTGCAGGACTGAGTGAACAGGAGAAACACAGCAGGATCCAATGGAAATGAGGGAGGGAAGACTCTCTATGTGTATGTTTGTTCTACACTCATAAGGAAAATTATCCTAAAACCATTCATAGAATAACAGAATGGTTTGGGTTTGAAGGGACCTTAATGCCATCTCATCCCACCCCCTGCCATGGGCAGGGACACCTTCCACCAGCCCAGGTTGCTCCAAGCCCTGGCCAACCTGGCCTTGGACACTTCCAGGGATGGGGCAGCCACAGCTTCTCTGGGCAACCTGTGCCAGGGCCTCCCCACCCTCACATTAATGAAGAATGAAACACTCCTCATTAATTTCCCAGTTCTTGGACCCTGAGGAATCTGGAACCAGGATGATGGAGATTTCTGTCATGCAATGAGGTGTAGGAACTGTAAATCCTAATTTTCCACATTGTGCAGGAGTAGAGTTTTAAATCTGGTTATATGTTTCTTTTAAATTACAGCAAAAATATTTAAAAATAGGTTCAAATGTTTCCTGTGTAATTGCTTTAAATAAGACACTGCACTAGTACATCTTAGTCCTTGTTTAGCAGTTGGTATTTCTGTCAGAAACTCTCATTTATGTGCATTATGCAATGACTGCTGACCTGCATGGAAAAAAAAAATTCCATCACAAACATGATGAAAAGTAGAGTTACTTTTGTCAGTATTTTTGGCTCTGCACAAGAGGGAAAGGTTTCTATGGCAAATAAAGACTCATGTATCTGATTAGCAGAAAAATACAGCTGATGCCTAGACTAATATTGACCCATTAAATTCAATTTAACAGTGGAATTAGACTATTAGGAGATACTGAAATATCTGCATGCAAAGTGGGGTGAAGAACCTGTACTGAGAGACAGCCAAAATGGACTACGTAATATTTTAGTTTGGTTTAAGTAAATACAGGCAGGCTTAGTAGGATATCACTGAGGGCATACCCAAACATCCACAAAACTTCTCAGCTGCTTGTGGAACAGATGCTCAAAGCAGCAAAAGTTGTTCCTAACACAGTGTCAGTTGGAATTTAGCCAGATTCCTGATCCCAGCACTGTTCCTCAGAGCTACTTGGAGACTATAGGATTACTTGTGAGAGTGCCACACCAGAGGAAAAGCGGATATAATGCGTTTATCACGGTGTTCCTCTTCAGATCTATGCTGAGAAACGAGTAAAGGGCTTCACAGTGAAAATTCATGTGAATCTACTCAAAAGTTTTGAAGCCAGTCTTGCATAACTGCGCCTTTTATTGCAGTTTTAATTAATGGCAAATAGACCACAACTCCTACTTCTTCCTCTGCCACACTTGATCTGGTGGGAATCAAGTTGGGGCATCTCAGTGGCATCTCTGATGAGCTACTGCAGAATTTAGGGAGCAGGATCTCTCAGAGGGGAATCAGAGGCACACACAACATCTGTTCAGGCTGTGAGGGAAGGGGGAATGTGACACAGTCAGGAGAGAAATCTCTCAAATCAGACACGCCGGGGGTAGTGACGTACCATTGACTAAGCTGGCATTTGCATTATCAGTGGCATTTGCACCTGCTGCACCATCTGTGGCTGAAGGAGGGTGGGAGGAGGGATGGGAAGAGTCTACTGAGCAATAATGGATAAAAAAAAA
This sequence comes from Pseudopipra pipra, assembly GCF_036250125.1. NCBI lineage: Eukaryota > Metazoa > Chordata > Aves > Passeriformes > Pipridae > Pseudopipra > Pseudopipra pipra. The sequence continues at coordinate 21,408,490 of NC_087559.1, forward strand.
ACAACAAAAAACAACACAACAATAAATAATAAATAATAACAACAACATGACCAAACGTTCACGCGGAACAAAAAAAACCATCCATGGCATTTTTTTTTCTCCAAAATCAAACAGCTTTAAATTAAATTAACATAAATTTCAAAAGCAAAATAGCGTTGTAAAGGTGTTACAAAAGTAAGGTAAAAACTCAAACATGAAATAATAACAATAACAATAATAATAAATAAATAAGAAACACTTAACAAAGTAAAAGTTGATGATAACTGACTGCACACTAGTGTAGTTGTGTAGTTGATTTAGTCCTTTTATGTGTTATTTTTTGTATTTTAGCACAATGTTATGCAAACACTGAAATGGTTGAAATGTTTCCTTTTGAGTTAATTAATATACACAATACATGGGTAGCTTTAAAATAGCCATTTAAAATATTCATGGTGTCTATATATGTACATACTACTACATAGTACATAACATTACATATTTTGTGTTTTATATAATGTTGCACATTATGATGTATCATGACATACATTCCAGTCTAACATGTGCTCAGTCTATGACCTGCCATCACCTGGTTAATGTGCACATTGATCTGAGTAGAAAGGTTAAATTTTCTTGTCTTTTATATGGAAATGGCAAATATAGCCCTGAGGAGAATAATGAGTTGTTTTAAATGTAAAGAATGGATGTCACATATTTCCTGGTTTGTGGTGAAACGAAAAAAGTATTGGAAAACAAACACTTTTTGTTTTCTGTAATTATCCACATATTAGAGGAATTGGTCAAGAAATATTTCCTAACAGGAAAGTGAAAAACTAGAGGAATATTTTATCATTTTATTATGTTTTTTATACCAGAGTTGGGAAAATTAGTCTCTCCAAATAACGGATAAAACTAATTTTGTTTTGTTTCTGTTGGTAAATTGCTCACAATAGAACACAAGTCCTACAATGAATCCTGACTGAGACTCTCAAACTTCTTCAGCACTTGCCCCACAGGGACTGTTTGACACCGTACTGGGCTGTTATTCCAGAAAAATGGTCTGATTTTATTTACAAACCACAAATTGGGAGGAGAAAATAAACAGCTGAGAGGATTTAAAAACACACCCTGGGTAAGTGCATTCATGAGCATTTCAATTGCAAATTTGATTACTGTGATGCCAACGACTTCAACTGGTCTTGTTGCTGGGGCTTGTTTTTCATTCCATTTGGATGCCCACACTAACCAGCACAGCATGAACTGCTCACAGCAAATCATGGACTCCAACATTTAATACTTTGTAATTTACTTCTGGAGAATGGCTGATTATTCAAACTCAGCGTTAAGATTTGCAACACCAGCGATGCGTGCACACTAAAATGATTTGCCACCGACAATCCTGTTGATTTGAAATCACTCTTTAATTTTAAACTTGACTGATTCAAAGACAATTATTTCAATCAGCGGTTCACCCCTGATTTGCACCAAAGCTCACTGGCTGAAAGCCTCAGCCTTCTGTTTGATATGGTACAATTCTTACTCTACCTGGCAGCTGCTGTCCGTCCTCCTGTTTCCCACCTGAATGATGATTTTTACACAATGTTAATGAACAATAAAAGCACTCACCCCACACAGAGTAAAACAAGCATTTATGACTGGCAGGATTTCAGAGAATTGTAGGTTTCTGTTATTTGAGTTTGGGTCTCCATACACAACCAGCTCTGCACGAGCACAAAGCTGCCAGCAGCACCAGAAAACGTGGAGGGATTTTCTGTATTATGTATTTTCTATATCAGATTCTGTGTCTGCATCCAAAGTTCCAACACGTCTCTGTAAAAATCTCTGTCCCTGGGTTGTGAGTTAGGACTATACTGTGTTACTCTGCCACCCCTGGTTTCTTTTTCCCTGTTTTTCCAGGCTATCCACAATGAAACCTGAGGGAACCACCAGTGTCCTGAGCAAAGTAACATCCAGAGTCCACCCCAGTTAAACCAAGGAGCTCAGTTGCCATCATCAGACGGGGACTGAAGCTGCTCCTTCTCACCTACAGTGTCCCCAGACACCACCAGAGCAGATGCTGCCAGATCTCAAAAGCTATGGAAGCCTCTCTCCTACAGCAAGAACAAACTCTAAGATACTGTTCAAAACTAGCCTGACTTAAAAGATTTTACTTTCAGTCTCTCTCTCTTTAATTTTCCTAGAACTCCCCGTGTCTTGCAGGAATTGGGGATTTCTGTGCAGAAATGAAATGGTAAACGTTTCACAGGGTCTTTTGTTAAGTAAAAAGAGATTTCCTCAGAGCAACAGGGAGCCAATGGCAACCCCTTGTTGAATATATTCAGAAATGGAAGCTATAGGCCATGAAAACCATATGAATTTGGCTTTCCTATCTATATTCCTATCTACTTTCCTATCTATATATCCTATTCTACTATACCAAGTAGAATGTTCAGGAAAGCTATGACTGTTTCTTTTTATTCATAGGGAGACCCACTAGGAAAAGCAGAAATATCTAAAACCCCCATATTCATTGGCCCTTAATTCTGTCTGAAAGGTAAATATTCTCAGGACAGACTTGGAATGAAATTCTGAAAGCAGAACAATTTACACGACTGTGAACAAAAACTGGAAAGGACAGACATTAAACCATTTTCTGTTTAGTGTGCAACCCATAAATTAGCAGTAGATTATGACATCACACTATAATAAGGTGAAAAGTCTAAAGAGGCTCCTTGATTTCATTAACTGATGAAAGCTAAACTGTCTGCTAACATTTACTGCTACATTCTGGTCTTTTACTATTCTTAGCTTGATCTTTACACCTTAAGAAATTAAAATGCCTCTAAAGTCAGTCACTGACATTAAACAGCTGGGCTAGCAAAAAACCACATATCTTTATTTTATTTTTGAAGCTCTAAGCAGCTATTTCCTTGGCCAAGAGGGCTTGTTCTTTTTTCCTGAAAAATAAAAGTTACATAGATATAAATGCACAAGAGCCAAACCCTAGCAAACTGCAGGTGAGCATGGATTCATGTAGAGAAGCAAAGGGAGCATGCCCATGGATCCCCCTGGATTTAATTATGTCCTGGGAGTTGGCAATTTCACACTGGAAAAACATCTTGTTATCCAATGTATTTATTGGTTAACAGCTTCTGCCGTTTTTCTGTGTGACATGTGATGGTAAAAACGTGTCCAAAAAGAAAAAAAGAAAAGAAAGGAAGTTTTAAAAATCATAATTATTTGTCAAGAATGGAGGAGAGCTCTGGCTGCACAAAGGCCAGGAGCTTTCTTAGGAGCATCCTTATGTGTCGTGGAATTTACCTTTCTTGTCTTTCTTTTCCTCCTCTTCCCCTCCAGCACCCAGCAGAGTGAAGATGATGCCAGTTTGAGAATTCACCCCCACAGCAGTTACCAGCATTCTTCCAGAACCTTCCATGACATGGGTACCTGAAAACATACGTTATAAGTTACATACAACTTCAAGAAAATAAAATTAGGCAAGACATCTATTATAGTACCAAGAGCTATTTGTTACACTTCAAAAATCTATCCTGAGGGAATTATAACTACATAACTGAAACAATCTCTGTTGTATATTACTCTCAAGCAAGAATTAGTGAGCTTTAGGCCTCACATCCATGAACCAAGCACATCAGATTCCCTTTTTAAAAGAAATGTCAGTAATCAAGTTTGCCTCCTGGAACATAATAGTTTAGCTTCACACAGCTAATTCTTGTTAACTTTGGAAATCTTTTTCCAGAGTTCTGCAAACGTCCCTCAGGGACTCCAGTCAAGATTACAGTGCCTGCACAATTACATGAACAAAACAAAAATATGTGCAATTTCTCTCGTCTTTCTCAGTTATGGTTGACTTTCAGGCACAGGAAAAAATAGTTCTGAAGACAATTTTACGGCCTTAAACTTGAGAAATCAACACAGCAAAAAATATTTAAGGAGATATTGAATTAAATCGGGAGATTCCCAAATAGCAAGGAGAATATTGAAAACAAATTCAGTATGAGAGATTTCTATTGGTCTAAATCAAATTGACAGGGACATTGAGTTTTTCTGTTTAACTATGTAATGTTAAGTAAATTCCTTATGAGTAATATTTTTTGCTTTATTTTATATAAATTATTTATAGCTTTTATTGGTATATTGACTCAAATGTTAGATGCAGCTGAGATAATGAAAACCTCTTAAAAACCTTTAGCTCTGGGTTGTGGAAACACACCAAAACAGAAATTTCTGATCCAAAAAATTTTGATTTACACTTTGGAAAAATTTTATAACAGAGATTTGCAGAAGGTCAGTCAATGCAATTGAACACTGGCTATTTCTGAAAAAAAAAATAAATAAATTGTGAAATGGAACAACCTGTTGTTATTACATGTATTTAAGGCCAGTTACTAAAAGCTCGGTAAAAAAACCCTGTCACTGTGTCACAGGTACAAATACACCAAGGATGGCATCAAAAAGTGTCAGAAAAGTCATTATTGAAGTAATATTCGAATATTTGAAGGGACGTGTCCTTAGCAGGCAGTGGATTTTAAAAGATATAAAGCTGATCTGTAGTGCTCCTATGAAACAGGTGAAAAAAATTTATATAATGACCAGAAACTTCTGATAGGTGAAGCTATTAATTGAAATAGACTTTATATTTTATTCTTTATTAGTAGAAAATAATGTTATGTCTGTTCAGTGCAAGGCATTTGTGAGAGCACAGAGAAAAAGCAATAATTACTGGGCTTGGGCATTTTTTTAAATATTCTTTCCTGTATTTGAAGAAACTAAAAAAATAGAGTGTAACACACAAACTGTAAGCCTTGAGAAGAAAATCAAGTACTGCTTGCTGGGTACAACTTATTGCTCCTTAGATCCTCACCTCACTCAAAAGAATACAATTAATTTCTCATTTAGAATCCCTTCAGGCATTCAGATCTACTAAAGCCATAGAAAGGCCTTTTTTCTCTCCCTTTTTTTAAAAAAAATATTGTGTTCATTCTCATCTGTACAAATTTATTGATTTATCTCAAAAGCTGAAAAAGGGAAGGATATATGGATGTGTCCTTAAACAGATCAATCTTTTACATATGTATACACACACACACTTGCAACACTTTTTTTTTTTTAAAATTCCATTTTTTTAGTAGTGGTCAATAAGTTGCTGTGCTAGAACATAGTAAGCAATGCAACTACCTATTTATAATCAAAATATCTTTCTCTAAATAATCAAAATCTCCCATGTTCTTAAAAGGAAAACAGAAACACAGATTAGAGAGAACATCTGTCAACACTGAGCCTAATTTGAGAGCACAAATATCTCATCAGAACACTAAGAAAATTTCAGCAGTAATAAGCCAAATAAAAACAGAAATGCACTAATAGCCAGATGTATTTAAACAAAACAACAACAACAACAACAAAAGCATCAGATCTCTTCACTGCATTGAGAACTGTTCCCATGACTTTCTGAGAGAAAATTTGATTCCTTAAGAAGTCTTTTGTTTTCAGCAAAACATAATAAACATACAAATTAGCACTGCCACACAAAAAAAAAACATAAACCAAGCTCGATTCAAGCCTAAAGGAACAGAAAAGATGTTTAAAATCCAGCCCAGCCTTGGTGGTACCGGTTCAGTCGAAACAGAAAATCTCTGAAACCTCACTCAGAAATTCAGAGGAACCTCCTTTAGGATGTGTCACTATTTAAAATACATTTTAATTAAGAGCTTGCTGGTTGTATTGCTCTGTTTTGTTCTAAGGAATATTCTTCTGTATTGGACTGAAAGGGTGGGCAGAAATATCCTCCAAAAATGTCACACACCCCCCAGATGGATATCCTCTGATATAATTCAGTTGCTGGGTTTACCTTGTGTCACCCCTAAAAAAAACCCGAGTCTTTACCTTTTTTAATATAATGGTGTATTTCTGTCTTTTATTTCCCATTTTGGAACCATATTCTTTGTTATCTCAGCATATAACATATGCCATAAAACCAGCTTTATTAGGAAAACACGCACCCACATTTCAAATGTGCACCACCTATGCACACCTGGAAAAGGCAAAAATGCCTTCACAGAAATGCCTTCCTGAACCTTTTCTTAATGTTCAGGTTTGCAAAAGTGTTGAGGTGCACAGAGAAGCTTGTTTTAGAGCAGGTATTAATTTATCACCAGATTATGTTCCACGAGTACTATTGAAAAATTCTCCACCACCTGAGCTGAAGCAAAGAGCTGAACCTCCTTCCCCCTGACTGGCAATTTCACCACTTAAATGGCATTATAATGACATTAATTTGGATGCACAATTAGGCCGGGTGACTTCAATCAGCTATTGTTATACAAATGGAACTCTGGAATGGCTGCATGTTTTTCACTTGTCTGTACAATAAGCTTGTATTTCAACTTCTTGTTGACCTATTCTACTGACTTCTTTCCCTCTCAAGACTCCATGGTAGTAAAATACATTCTTTAACAGGCAGAGTACTTAATTCAAAGTTGGTAAGTGGTGAACATTCCAAGATGGAAAAAGATGACTAGTTTAGCCAGGGAGGAGAGAAACAGATCAGATGGATCAGGAACCTATTGCAGCAAATATTTTTCAGACAAAAATCCAACTAAACGTAAGACTCAGAAATTCCCAAATCTAATAATAGCACTGGTGTAATAGATTGGAAAGAGGGCTGAAAAAAACCAAGAAAAGCAAAGCAGAACATGCCAGTTTGTGAGTTTGATACAGTTTTGCTACTTCCAGCAAACTTTTGGGGAACAAAAATTCTCTATGGGCATCTAAACAACTGGTTCAGTCACTGCAATTAGTAAGTGGCAACTGAAGTTAATAATAAAGTGAACCAACCATCACAATATCCTCTGCGAAAAAAGGACTTTTCCAGAAAAAAAAATAATTCTCATCTACAAATAATTTAATACATCCAAATAATTCAGAACTTTTTAAGTTAGGTTCTGAAATTCTGCTCGGAATATTTTCTGGGTTTTCTGGTAGGGAATTAAGACTGAATCAGAACTATTTTGTTCCAGGCAGTATCTGGCCCAATTCCTTAATTAAGCTTCCTTTTTATTTCCAAGACCTAACAAACACCACGACCAAGAGATATCTTTGGTTTATTTGTTCTTGATTAAGCTCTGTTTCCTTTCTTTCAAATCCCTGTTGCACGTTGATGGAACCAGACAGTGCTAAAAGTTCAGTCAGGGTGAAGTAATGTTCTGCCAGCCTCAGTTGAGTAGAACTACACTAGGTGAGCTCCTTTATCCACCTCCTTCATACCTTCATCAAATTAATCTAAATAACTGGGAGAAAAAGGTGTAAGAAGTAAGCCTCCTAAGGTATTTTTAATGTTAATTAATAGAATAAGTGGTACCCCAGAATACTGCAGTGGGTGCAATACTGAGACTCCCACTGAAAACTTGTTTAGGACTCATGGATTTCTGCAAGTTTTGAACTGTACCAAATTTAAAGGCCACATCAGGCTCAAGATGAGCAGCAGTTTGGTTCCCAAGCTGCCTTCACCTCTTGGTTGATACATGTCCACACTCACCGTGGAGAAGGAACGTTACCATAGTCTCGTTTAAGCTAAAGATGTTGTGGCTTGTGCTGCACCCTGCATGCAAATCCCTGCTAATGAACTAAAAGAAGGGAGATATTCCAGCCAGAAGTGCAGTGGAACTATAGAAGAGAAGCTGCTTCTTTTGGTTCCAGGTACATCAGGGCCTTTATTGGCGTTTCTGCCCTCCTGGGTGGTGCCCCAGTGCCACAGGCAGATGGAAACGAACCATCTGGTTTAGGCAGCACTTGGACTCTTAGAATTGCTTCCCAAGTACAGCAAACAACTATCTGAATGATTAAACAGGACATTAAGCACAGAAACTCATTTAGTTTAATTATGTCATTGAAGCTGATTGAGTATTAAAAACACTCTTTCAGGTGCCAATGGTGAAAATAATACTTCCCAATTCTGGGTGCTTGTCTTCCACTAAATTTAGACTCACAAAACAAACTGTGGCTGTAATTCAAGTGTTTCCTGTCAAACCTCAACTGTTTTCATTTCCAGCACACGATTATAGGGAGAAAAATGGCCAAGTAACATCCTGACAATATTTGTCTTAATTCCAAAAGTCTGCCCACAGACAACTTATTGATGTCTTCAGGTGCAAAGATAAGAGGAAAATATAAGGTGTCTTTGATGCTTTTGCAGGGGGTTGGTTTGGGGATTTTTCTTTAAACAAGTTTTATAAAAATACAGGTCTAGATCAGCATTACATGGGAAATCAATTTTTAAACCAGGTCAAACCCACCCTAAAAGACATGGTGGTTTCCAAGGTTTTGGATGAGTAACAATATCCAGTGCATCAGCACTGGGATTAAATCCTGCACTGTGTCTATGGAAGAAGGCAATTTCTTCCATGACAGAATCTCAAATCATCAATTCTGTTCCTAAGCAAATAAGAGTCCAGGGATCTTCTAACATGACAGGAGTCAAAATTTATTAGGGTAAGTATGGAATAAAAGTGTGTGCAGTGTTAAGTAAAACATCACATTAATTCTTCACCTCCTCCATAATCCCATAAGAAAAATAAAGTGTAAAAAATTTAACTGCATTAAACACATAATAACAAATTTCTCTCCTTATAGCAAAGAAACTGGAGTATTTGAAAAGGACTTTTTCAGTTTATAACACATTGATGATTGTTACATATCTGCAGGCTGTTATTTTGTGATCACCTCCCAGCTGGAGTTCACTGAAAAATGACCTATTAGTACTAAAAAATTACATTGTTTAACTGATTTACTGTATAGAATTATATTTCAAAATACAAACATTAAAAAATAACTAGAATTTATCACAGGAGTGAAGCTCAAAATGGTTTAGTATATCCAGTTGCTTCCAAAAGCATTGTATCTTTTTCTATTTTACCTACTATACACAAGAAGTGTTTAAAGGCTTTGAAATTCAGTGGTTAAATTAAAACTAATGTACAATGAATTAAAACACTTTTTATTTCCCTACTTGATACTTTCCTTTTCCTCTGAAAAAAGTTTCGTTACTCTCTGCCTTTACAAGTACCGTGATCAGAAATAATTGCACTCCATCGAGAAACAACAACATCATTTAAATGACAAACAGACGAGTCTGTGATCAAAACATCCGTTGTGTCTGGGTTACCGAAACCTCGTGGCATGGGAAATGAAGACAAAACAAAACATGGACAAAGCAGAGCACACAAGATAACTCAGCAGTGATTTACCTGACAGCAGCATTGGGTCTTTGTCAACAGATTTGCGGACCTGGTCTGACTCTCCAGTCAAGGAGCTTTCATCGATTTTAAGATCATTTCCTTGAATAAATATCCCATCAGCAGGTAGGAGATCACCTTTGGGTAAGAGCATGGTAATGGAAAACCACTGTGCATTAGTAAGATTGTTTTTATAATTACATAAGTATTTTAATTATGAAAGCGCGATTAACAACAACTGAATTAAAATTAAAGCAAAAGTGAAGGAATTGCTACTGTTTCTGTCCATATTAGCCATAGTACTGCAATGCTGCAGGGAAGAACGTTTGTATTTCAAGTATTTTTTTGCTTAGTTCTATCTGAGAATCAGGATGCCACATATTTAGCCTAGGATGAACATCCTAACCACTGAGGTTTGGCAGGAGCAGTGCTCTTCATGACAAGGTTTCTCTGTCAGACTTCATAGGAATTAACAGTGGCTAATAAACAGTCAAGCTGCCCTTTCCCTTTCCCCTCTCAGGAAGCCCTTAAATAAGTCAAGGAGAAACTTGATGGCTGACAGAACTGGCATTTTGCTGGAAAATACCATGTCACACAAACACAGAGTACACAGAGTTCCTGCAAGAGTCTTCCACTTCCCTGGAGCACAGGGCACTCCCTATGACATGTAATTATCAGGCATCTGATCTGGGGGAACTTACAGGATCCATCTGGATCTGGAGCAGCTTATTAAGTGAGGTGAGCACAGAGGCTCAATTCCCTTTTTACAGAGCGTTTCAAAAAACTTCCTCTTATTCCTAACTGAATAAAACCCAAAAATTTCAGACAGTGTAAAATCCTTCATGAAAGAGAACCACCTTTGTATGACCAGTTCTTGTCCTGGCCAGTAAAAAGTGAAGATTACAACAACAAAATTGGTTTCCTACTCCAATTTTACAGCAGGTAGATTAGGTTCTCCTTTCACCCTAACAGCCAAATGTTACCTTGCCATGCAAATGTCGACATCCCATAACCCTGCATTTTAAATCACTTCCCGTGAAGTGTGTCTGTCCTGCTGGAAAGGGAAAGGAGAAGATATAAAGCCCATAAAGGCAGACAGCCAGTTGATAGAACTTACCATATTTCACCTGTGCAATGTCCCCAACTACTATCTCTGCCACTGGGATTTGGATAACCTGTCCACCTCGGACAACAGTAAACTTCTGTTCCTGCTCAATCCGACTTTGGAGCCCACGGAACTGCTTCTCCTTGCTCCAGTCGTTGAAGGCAGTGACAAGGACAACACAGATAACGGAGAGTAGGATGGCAGCACCTTCAATCCAGCCAGCTTCAGCCTCACCTTCATCTTCAGCTCCTCCTGTTGCAGTGCCACACCCTGCAAAGACAAGGCTGAGGATCAGTTCAGGGAAGGGCGGGTTCGTCTCGAGGAAAACTCGCTGGGAAACGACAACAAGGTTAAGGAATGGAACTCCTTTTTCCAGGTACTAATGAAATATGGCAGGGTGGAGAGAAAGTACAAATAGAGATGTCTGTGGAAAAAAGGAAAATCAACAGACATTTTAGCTCTTTTAACTTTTCTGCTGAACAACCCAAACTAAACCAATGGAAAAAGAAATCACCAATTCTGCTGTCTGATAGAAGGGTTGATGGCTCCACGTGAGCCATGAAGCATCTGCAGAAATAAGGATGACGTACTGAAAGGAGCAAGAAGGATTATACAATGAAAGACATTAATCAATGCAAAGCAATGGCATTAAATTAACATTAACCCCTCCTCGCCCTAATTAAATTAAAAGGGATTCAACAAATAATTTTCAGAGCAGTTTCTAAATGTTCTCAACTAAACACAGTTGTAAGGAACACTTGTTAAAAAAACACTGAGATGAACTAAGTATATTAGTATTATATATTAGTATTAGTATATGTAAGTATTTCAGTATATTAGGGAATACTGGGTAAAAATAATGGCCTAATATAAATTCATCAATCTTGCTTACAGAAGAAGATTCCAGATATTCCAGAGAAATAGTGACATACTTATAGAACTGCAAGTACATTATTTCTGTCACAAGTAAAACAGTATTAAAAAATACACTCTATGTATTCTAAACTGTTAATTCTGAATTACTTTATACACATTTATTTATTCCCGATATGCAATTAAAATTTAAATAGACTGTCTAAATAGCATCCACAAAATAAAGCTGACATAGCTCTCTTTCTTAATGACAGAAGGCATAAAAGAAATATTGGATTAAAATCACTCAATGCAGAGATACCCCAACTGATGGAGAGAGGAGATCTCAGCCTGAACAGCAGAGACTCCCACCCTGAGGGACCAAGGGAGAAATCTTCTCATTTTTCAGGAAGGTGGACATTTGCCCTTCCTTTTCCCTAAGTACCAGGGAGTTTAGTACCTTAGCAACCGTGTCGCTTCCACCCATGACTAAGGTTTAATTTCAGTGTATTTGTCACCTGTCACTAGAGGGAATTAACAAGCAATTTGTATTTCTATTTTTAAGTTACAAAGACTCCCCGGTAACAAAAGCATCATAATTCATTAACCAGCTGAGTAATTACACTTGGGTATGAACGACAACAAAATTACCACAAGTCAGAGGAAGAAAGAGGAGACTGAAATGCCTGGCAAAAAATGAAAATAAATGGAGTTTTTGGCAAAGTTCTCTGCAGTTTGCATTTCGACTTCACCTGAGTGAAAGGCAAAGCCCACTCCCAAGAGCAGAGGCTCTACTAGCAGGGATGCCCTTGGACTGATGACTCACATGAAGTACAAGAACCTCGCCAAAGAAACCATTTTTATAGCACTCAAGAAAGAAATTAAGTAACCTTTTGTAAATTCAGCACCTTAAGCTACTTAACACCAGTGGCAAATGCAACTTAAAAATCAAATGTGCAATTTCCTCCTTCAGCAGAATGTTACTTTTGGGAAGCACTAATCAACTTTGCTCTGTTCAACATTAATCATCTTCACTGGTCTGTTAGATTTTAGATTCCTTTTCTGAACCAGTGGTTTCACTTTTGACTTGTTTGTGTTAAGTGCTTTCCTAGTACAAGCAATTCTGCTTCAGCAAATATAACATCAGAATTCACTATCAATATTTTTCATTCAACATGATTTAGAATTAAGTATTACAAATGTTCTGCCTTTTAAGAGCATACTTCCTCTTCTCTTTCTCACAAAAGAAACGTGGCCTGGTCCAGCCACAGTCAAAGACTGACTTTATTTCCTTTTCAGATGGTTAAAATTTAGTCCAGCTTGTAGTAAAGTGCAAAGAGATGTTGTTTCCCATGGTGACTGACACCAGTTTCATGCAGAGTGGCCAATAAAGGTGGTGTTGAGCATTTCCACTGGGGGTTGTTTATTTACTTTATTCTGTAGCAGACTTTCCACTGAAAGGCCTTGATTTCTGCACATGGATTGCTGATAATTTATGCTGTGGTATTTTCTACAAAATCAAGAACTTATATTATGTAATATTTACACAAGTTTTAATTTGAGCTGAATCAGCACACCCCCCCAAAAAATCAGCCATTTGAAAGACACGAGCTGTGCTTTGTCCTTTGTTATAAGAATCCTATTATGGCTCTGGACATGTGTAAACTTTACAGTAATATTAGCTGAGTGCAATATCTCTACAGCAAAAAGCTACTAATTTTGAGAAAGGAATTGTTATTATTCCAAAGAACCAATAGACCTGGTCCCTGCATATGAAATGTGTCAGAAAAGCAAAATAACAGTGCACTTGAACCCTGGGCTAACACACTGCACCTGGAAAGGCTTGGAAAAGAATATTTCCAAGCCCCTTCAGGAAAAAAAAAAACAAAACTGATTTAACAAAACCAAGTGAAAAAGAAAAGTATTCATTGATTTGAGCAACAAAGTTAACTTTGTGTTTGTGTATTGTCAGAACTGATCTCCATGTCAACACAAATAGCATCACAAAGCATGCAAATAATACAAGATGTTACCATTAAGATGAAAGGAATCGTGTTTACCCGTAGATACCTCGTAGATTATGCACAAGCAAAGAACATAATTCACCCTTCAGCTGAAAAGGTTTATTTTATTACAGCTGGAAAAATGTTTGTAAGAATGGAAGAAAATCTGAAGAAAACAAACTGAACTGAGATCAAGTTGGAAACAGCCCCTAAATTTGATGAGCTTCCACGCTGATTAATAATTTATGATTATAACTTCTAAAATCCTAAAAAAAATTCTCCATAACCCAATGAAAAAAACAAAACCTTTAATGCATTTTATTTCTTTTCTGTTCATTCAATCTGACAATGATAAATTCAGGTGGAGCAGAGGTATTTGAAGGGGAGGAAGAAATTGAGAAGTGAGAGCCAGCAGAGCCCAGCGCTTCCTTCTCAGTACATTTTGGGTTTAGAGGAAGCAGAATTTCAGCTATGTGAGGAATTTGAATACAAAGGACCAGATACCTCCCAATTCAAGCAGCAGCTGAGCAAAACTTTGGAATTTCTAGGATTTGTAACAATAATTCAAAAATGAAACTGCTCTTTTTGTGGCTAAAACCAGGCTCTCCAAATGATTCACCAAGTTGATCATCAGACTTTCCCAAAATTTTCCCTTTTTACAGTCCTACAGAAATGATTGGATAAAAATACCAGATAAATTAATGCACATTGTTCTTGCTACAGGAACAAACTCTAGCAAATAACCCTCTGGTTCTTACAATAGCAAAGTTTCAGAATGGATTCTTTTCAGAACATAAATTTACCAACAAGCAGGATTTTAAAATGCAACCTGCCCTTCAGGAGATGACCTATCTGTCAGGAAACATTTTCTTGAACTACGTTATGTTTTGGCTTTAAAACTATTTTAAAAGTACTCACTTTTAATAGGAGGAAAAAAAAGGAAACTTGCACCTCCATTGGTCTAAGTCTGTCAAATATTTTCTTATATATGTAAGAAAAACAATTGGCTTTTAATTTTTCTTCTGCCATTATATCATACAAGGTTTTCTAGAAATTCTAGAACGGCTTCCATGAATTTACAGGAAGAAACTGTATTTATTCTAGGGGGAAAACCACACATATTACTCAATTTTCCACTTATACTGTCTTATTGCAGTACCAAGAGTGACCCAGTATTGACTTTATGGATAAGGAGAAAATAAGAAATATAATTAAGACACATGAAAGACAACATAATAATATGCCTAAGTAGCAAAATACAGTTTAAGGCATCTAATGTCTATTGAGAATGCTCATATAAGCTTTAAAAATTTGTGTTAGGTTCTAAGATTGCTGTTCTGCTTTCACTGATAGCACAGGGTTCTCAATGTCATCCAAAAATATGCCTGAGACTTTACTGGAATGCACAGATTGAAAGCATCACAAAAGAATTTTTAATTTGCATATGTGGGTTTTGGCAGGGTTTTATTCCAAGACAGTGAATTGTGATATACTCATTTTAAATTGTGTTTAACACAGGTCCTATCTGTCAGAAAACCCAATTCCAGAGAAGTAAACAAGTTTTGAATATGAAGCTCTTTTCTCCCATAACTCTGAACAAGTGCCATGTGTGTCATGCCTCAAAGTCTCATTGTCACAGGACAGGAAATGCACACAGGGTTTGAAGCTGATGCTAAAGATCTGACTGCAAGTCAAGAACATAAAGGGCTGGGACTCCTTCAGCATAGGAAAAGCAGGTGAAACCATAAAATGGATCAGCTGATTCCAAAAGTGTGCAGGAACACACAGGTGAGCTGAACCCCCACAGAGTGGGAGGACCTGAAAGGGCAGCCTCAAAAAACACTCAGAAATACAAACTCAGGTGATTGTGCCCATAAAATACCTGAAAGGACGTTACCAGAACCTTGTGGAAGGAGAACAGAATTTTAAAAGCTTAAAATTGGACCAGAAATAGGTCAGCAAAGGCTGTTGAAAAAGTTTTCTATGCAAGGGAGATGAAAGGAAGATAAAATCCAAAGGTAAGGAGGATTCAGGAGAAAAAGAATGGGAAAATACTGCAAAGCATCACAGTTACTCATTATTGGCCACAACAACCCCCTGCAGCGCTACAGGCTGGGACAGAGTGGCTGGAGAGCAGCCAGGCAGGAAGGGAGCTGGGAGTGGGGATTGACAAGAAGCTGAACATGAGCCAGAGTGTGCCCAGGTGGCCAAGAAGGCCAATGGATCCTGGCCTGGATCAGGAACAGTGTGGCCAACAGGTCCAAGGAAGTGATTCTTCCCCTGGACTCAGCGCTGGTGAGGCCACCCCTGGAGTGCTGTGTCCAGTTCTGGGCCCTCAGCTCAGGAAGGACATGGAGGGGCTGGAGCAGGTCCAGAGGAGATAAATGAGGCTGGGGAAGGGACTCAAGCACAAGTCCTATGAGGAGAGGCTGAGGGAGCTGGGGCTGTTCAGCCTGGAGAAGAGGAGGCTCAGGGGAGACCTCCTCACTCTCTGCAACTCCCTGACAGGAGGGGGGAGCCGGGGGGGGGTTGGTCTCTTTTCCCAGGCAACCATCAGCAAGACAAGAGGGCTCGGTCTCAAGTTGTGCCAGGGGAGGTTTAGGTTGGATATTAGAAAGAATTTCTTTCCAGAGAGGGTGGTCAGACACTGGAATGGGCTGCCCAGGGAAGGGGTGGATTCTCCATCCCTGGAGATTTTTAAAAAGAGACTGGATGTGGCATCAGTGCCATGGGCTGGGAACCACAGCGGGGTTGGATCAAGGGTTGGACTTGATGATCTCGGAAGTCCCTTCCAACCCAGCTGATTCTCTGATTCTATGAGTCTATGATCTGAAATCACAGCAACCTGGGTTTCCATCTCATCAGAGGCTACAGCAACCTGGAACTATGGGCTCAAAACCTGCCCAAGAACCTGCCCAAGAGGTTTATGTACCTAATTACCAGTAAATTAAAAATTAGCCTGAGAAACCTACTCTACATTAGCAGTATTTTAATTGTACATAAAGGTTTAGAAGGGAAAAGACAAGGAAGCAAAGCATAGGATATTTTAAAGGGGAAGAGAACTGTACGAAAAAACTTGAAGGCACTTGTGCCAAAAGGGGAAGGTGAGAAAGGAGAGGAGGATACACAGAAGCAAGTTAAAGCACTTCAGGAAGACAATAAGCAAGAAGCATCACTATAACTGGCAGGAGAAAATAATCTGTTTGGTGTTATCAATCATTTCAATTCAGTAAAAGCCAGAAAGGGGGAAAGGAAAAAAAAAATAGAAAAAGGCCACAAATAGCCAGACAGCCTCATCTGACAAATTCCCAGGCTCATGTCCTGTTGGCAGCTGGAATGCTTTTAATATCATAGACACCATTTCAATATATGTTTCTTATAAAATCAACCAAATCTGGGCAAATACAGAAGGAAGCACACAGGCACAGTGCAGCTAAAAAGAATACCTGCTTAAAATTTCAACTACAGGAGAGATTCTTACAGCTGCTTTGAATAACATAATGATTATAATTACAAACTATACCATCTTCAGCTGCAGCACAGTAATTTTTAAATCAGAAAAAGTTCCATTTTTCAAAATCTGTGAACATCTGTATTCCTCAGTCCCAACCTACAGCACCTACCTCTCAGCTACTCATTTCAACCTACACTTTTCTATTTTTAAGCTGAGAATACCTTGTGGCATTTAAATTCCCCAGGAAAATCTCCTGACGCCCCCAGAGGTAATTTTTTTTCGTCAGTCAAACTGGTTTTGTCATCAGAAAGACGACGGTTCCCATGATAGAAACTTTTTATTTAATCGCTTTCTCTAAAGACATTTTTCCTTCGCCGCAGCTCCAGCACTGATTTTATTGAAGCAAATTGAGCAGCTCTGAGCTACAGCTTTTTCATTAGTAGAGCTGGGCTCTTATTACCAACATCACCAGTGATGTTACTGACTTTGTCAAATGTATTTAGCTGTGTAAGAAAAGGAATAACCAAAAATTATGCAATAAATATAATAAACTCCTCTCATTAACGAGGTTTTTTGAGAGCGTAATGGATGTTGTAATATTTATTTCTACAAATTCCTGGTCGTGTTGGATCATTTGCCACAAAATCAGTACGAGGAGTGATTGCTAGCTAATGATATTCCTGCCCCAAATCCTCCCTGTGACGATGCATCATGAGATGTTGAATCACTTCCATAAGGGCAGAGTGAAAGCAGTGAGACCACTGGCTGGCACAGCTCAGTGTCACCACAGAGCCACAGCTAAAGCAAAGGTCCAGAAATCACATGAACCTCAAAAAAAGCAAAGATTTCTGTCTCTCTCACACTCTCCAAGGACTGAGTCAGCCGTGAAAAGCATTTTCTAGATCCTTGCAGTAAGTCAGATTGTGCCCTCCAAAACCACATGTGGTTCTGCAACCCGCCCCACAGAAGGGATTTACAAGTGTGAGATGCTTAAACCACGCACATTTCAGGTTTAGGGGGCTTTAACATTGACTAAAAAGTGATTTTTTTTGCTACATATGTGAAAAGAGTATTAGAATTCCTCGCTTTGTGATGCATCAGTTCGTTATGTAAGGGCTCCGTGGGGGCGGGGAGGGAGAAAAAGAGATCCTGTCCCTGTGGGTTAGTTATGTAACTGTCAACTTTAGAGCTCAATATTAAATATTTACACGTTTTTGACATATTTATGCAAGGAAACAAATCTGTAAGCCCTGAAAGCATATATATTCACCCATTCCTCAGCCTGATCACAAACATTGGTGAGCAGAGAAATGTTAATTAAAGTACTCGACTTCAAGAGATGTTGTTGAGCAAGATTCTTCTGCCTGGCCCCTCCAAGGAAATGTGTTTTGGAAAGATCACTCCAAAGGATGGGATCCTCGCTCCACCAAAGGCAATGGAAGAGAACAGGGACCAAGCAGCTGCTTCTGTAATATTTACACTCAGTTTTACTTCCTTTTGTTGCCATAGAAAAAGTAGAGAAGGGCAAAAATGG
The DNA here is from genome assembly GCF_036250125.1 of Pseudopipra pipra. NCBI lineage: Eukaryota > Metazoa > Chordata > Aves > Passeriformes > Pipridae > Pseudopipra > Pseudopipra pipra. The sequence continues at coordinate 21,426,671 of NC_087559.1, forward strand.
GAATTTTCGTCACAAGTCCTGTTCTTAGGGATTGCAAGGGAAAAATCTTGACATTGGGTTGCTACAGTTTTACTGAATATTGCTCAGAGCTAGAGATGTCTGTTAAATATAACCACAAATTCAAAAGGTAAAACACGGCTTTCAAATGCAAAGAATCAGACCTTGGAAGTTGTTCTCTGTGTTTATTAACAAGAAGTCAAGTGCAGTTATTCAACCACACTTGCAAGGTCACGTCCTAGCTGAGCTCTACTTAGAGAATTTAATATTTCTGGAGAATCTCTTTCTGGGAAATATGTGAAAAGATTTTTTTACTTCATCCCAAAGTTCTAACTCATTACCTCACATCCCCATTGGAGAGTTAAGTCGTGCTTGGGAACCCAGAAATCTACCTAATGAGCAATATTTAACAGCAACCCAGTTTTGTGGGTGATCTTCACAACTCTAATGAAGGGAAGGTATCTGGAGGACTTAATTCTTTTTCCAGTCCATCCAATGGAGATTTGTAGAAACCAGATGAAGGTCACTTTACATTATGAAATAATTATTTAATTTGCAGGTCCCCTGTGACACAATGGGCACATTTTGCATTTAACAATTTCTTAATGTGTTGTTCCTCAAGTCTTAAACTTAAATCATTCCTCTGCCATTCCTTATCACTGACATCCAGTTGAGAATTTTCTCCCCAAGCACACTTTTTGTGGTGAACAGTATAGAATGGGTAGTTTGATACAGCGGAGCAAAAACAGATTTCCACTTTGCAACAAAAATACCAACTGACACAAAAACCCCCAACTATTGTTGGATGAAAAAACCTCCCTTGTTCTCTCTCATTCAAAATGTGAGGGGTTCAAAGGAAACAGGGGAAAGGGAGAGTCAGAAAGACAGACAGACTGATTGTATGCCCAGCCAGAAAAGTTGGAAACTAAGAATCCAGAAGTTTATTATAGGGAAGATTTAGAAAAGATAATGTGTATTAAAATTTTAATGCAACCTTGAATAATCTAGAAGCATTTTAGAATATGGTAAAAACAAAGGTTGCATCTTATAAAACAATCAGTGCAACATATCTTTATCAAAACACTTAGAAAAGAGCAATTACATTCACTTAAATATCTGCAACCCAGTAAGAATTTGCAGAACAAGTGTTTTTACACAGCATCAAGAATATTTACCCCCATAATAATAAATAGCCATAAACAGCTTCACAGGCATTACTAAACCTAGGAGGTAGTAAAGAATTATTAAAAAAAACCCCAACAAAATAATTAAATTAAGTAATCTTTTAAATAATAAGGCTCTTAAATTCTGTAAGTAATTAATAATTTAGGGCTTACCTGAGAGAAGTAAAGACTGTGAGCCAAAAACTCAGGATCCCAACACAAGACAATAAATTCCACAGAGCAAGAGCTTTGTCTGCACTTGGAAAGCTGTGCTAGGATAATTTTAACAGTGACCTTCTCTAGGAAAGATAAAGCTACAAACAGCTTGTATATCTTTTAGTATGACCTATAACTATTCCATAAAGAAAGAGATACTTATTAATATTTAACTGTCTCTACAGAGATGTTGAAAAAAATTTAAATCAACCAATTGATTCTGACATAAGTTTTCATTTCAGTACAAATACCAATGTCCACAAGGAAAATTCTACTTAAGGTTGAAGGTTTCTTTGTATTCATCCAGGATAGATAAAAATAGAGTTACAAAATTCTCCAAATGTAAGTCACTGTTGCAGGAATGCAGACAAGGTGCACGTGGTCTTAAACAATCTTGCTCGGTCATTCAGTTAAGGCTCTTTTCTCAGGGCTTTTCATGGGAAAAAAAAAAAAAAAAAGCTAAAAGCTAAAAGAAACCCTACCTGGAGGTAAATCAGTTGCTTTGGCTCTACCAGAAAAGTGTTTTAGGTCTGTATTGCATTAACAACAAGGCAAACCAACTTACAGCAGTGCAGAACACACAGCACAAACGAGGCATCCCTTTCAAGTCATGTTATTTAAATGTCCTAACTATGACAAAGCTGAATGTGAAAGACAAACTCAGTCTGAAAGATGTATGCAATAAACTGAATTAATGTAGGGAACTAGGATTCCAGAGAACTGCATGAGTTCTGATTTGCTTGACTGGAACGCTGATATAAATGGCATTGGCTAATTCAGGGGGAAATAAGGGGGAAAAGAAATGCCTTTTTTCATGATCAAATGTTTTAAGACCACACTTGGAATAGGCTACTGTGCCAATGCAAACAAATCATTATGAATAAAACCCATAGGAAGAAATTAGAATTTTTTAGCTTGATATTAGCAGTGAAGTGGCTGCCCATATGTTGACATTTACTCACTTGGAAAAGTTTAATTAAGTTTGATTTAGAATTCTAACCTTGCTCTAAGAAAAAAATGGCATAGGGAACACTGCAGCTAGTGGGATAAAGTTGTCTTAGAAAAGCCTTCCTAAACATCAATGGCTGAAGAAAAAAATATATATGATCAAGAAAACCTGCTAAGTTTGGAGCTCTGTACAAACACGTCAGAAAGCTAAAGCTGCAGTTGGTTTCTAAAAACAGGCAGAATGCTCCCATTTCTCATGTAGCAATCCTTGACATCTTCCAGTACTTCCTAAATACAGCTGGATGGAGAGGAGGATTGGAACATTTCCTCAGCTCCCACTCTCATCACAGATCACTGAAAGCACCAAGAAACAGAGAAACCCGTGAAAATAAATAAATGCTTAACAGCAAACCAGCTCTCATGGAGGCACTCGGCTTTAAATAGACCTATGAAAAACATTTAACATTGACAGAGAACAACAAATAATTCATAAATACATAATCAGATGGAGAGCTGTCTGTCTTATTCATGCTTCAGCTACCAAGTGCTTATCAACAGAGCCTTTTCTCTTTCTGTCTGAAGCAGAAGGATGAAAAGAGCAAATCACTGAAGGAGGTTTTTAGGGTGGCATCTGCCTGAGTAATGGATGCTTGTATAGTTCCATCACTCTTTGGCTGTGCTCTAATATAAATGAAATGTACTTGCTTCCAAAAATGTTTCCCTCCCCTCCCCCCTTTTTTTTTTGGTGCTTTAAAACAAGCACCAAATCATCTAACCGGGATGATTTGAGAGTATTTAACAGAAATACTACCAAAAAATTGCGAGACAAAATTGAAAAGAGTTGTCTTTGCCTGGAAATACTGACAAATGTTTCACCAGAGCTTTTAAAAAAAAAAAACAACCAAGTGGAGCAGGGGATGAAATGATGACACACCTAGACCATTTAGAGAGTAATTGTCAACTCCTTCCAACCTACAAGCCCTGCAGAGAGAGGTTACTAAGAAAAGGTTACTGATTTAATAGGCCCCTACACAGTAATTCTTGGATTCTCAGAGGTCCACAGACCAGAGCTGGAAAGCCATTAATTAAGAAAATTTGCAGCTGAGTGGCTTAAACAACCAGCACGGGTAGGAAACAGCATAAACCAGAGCATCCAAGCTGTGCCTTTTGAGTTCAGGCTCCAGTGATGTGCTCCAGAGCCAACTCCTGGAACACCACGGCCTCTTCTGCTGCCCCACTCATCAGACACACTCATGAGAACAAGAAAACCTGCCCCAAGAAGACAGGGAAGATTTGCAGACCTCAGCCACAAAACCCTCTCCTAAACTGGAGTGTTTATCACTCCCATTAAATTTCTCATCCTCATTTCTGCTATAAAGCTTTAAGAGGTGAAAAATCATGTCAGTAAAAGATTAAACATTGTATCATAATGTCTTGCAGCAGAAGGCATTAAAAAGTTCTATCAACACCAGCGTGGCCCTATAAAAGAAGTTTTACAGTGCAAATCTATGTGCTAAGGAAACGAGTTTCTGGACTGTGTTTTTCTGTTTAGTTTCATCCCAAAGGATGGGATGAAATCCCCTCTGGATGCACATCCAGTTTGCTCACTCCCCGAAAATCATCCTGTAATGTGAACCACAGCATATTCACTGGGGACAGAGATTTTTGAGGGATGTTCTGGATCCAAACAAAAATGTTAACGCAGATACATCCAAAGCAAGCTAAAGCTGCAGGCAAGGGGGATAATCTCTGTTTAGAATGTACATTCTATATATCCTGCATATTAATTATGCATACTGAACTGAAACAAGAGGAGCAGCATGTCCTAGAGAAAAAAGGCAGAACTTACACAAAACAGAATTAAATTGAAATTAGTTGTTAAAATTGTTACTTTTCTGATAGGAGATATATGTGTTTGTGTGTGTATATACATATATATATACATGAAAATATGCATATATATATATATAAACACATATATATGTATAGGTGCCCACAGATGCATATAATTACAAAGTGGTATTAACTCTACTGCATTAGATCTAAGAGATGGGGACTGTAACACCCCACACTCACTTGTCTGTGCTTTATTCCTGTAGCTGTAGCTCAGCAGGGTGGGAGCCTGTTCTATTCTCCACCTGATTAAACTTTAAAAGAAAACCTCAACTGCATCTGCAGTTTGAAGATTTTAAGAGTCTTCTCCCCAGGTCCCAATTCAGTACCTGATTACAGATATCTGGGAAGAAAGAAAAGCAGCAAAATGCTGTACACCCACCTTGTCATCACAGCATTCTTGTTCAAAAAGGGATTTCTGCTTTGTTTCAGCCATCTGTACTTAAACATTTTTTTTTCCAGTTAGTAATTTTTCATTCTAATTCAAACCCAGCAACAGCCAGGAACCACAAGCACATGCAGACTTTGGGTTGTAACATGGTTTGTCTGGACTCCTGCAGACTGGTTGGCAACCAGCACCCTCCTTTGAAACTGTAAAGCAATCCTAGAACCTGATCCAAAAATGCTTTGTGTTAAAAAACATCATTAACAGATTTTGCAAATTTGACAAATAATTGAGATTTTAGAGCAGCTAAATTTAAACTGATTTTTAATTCACAATCAGATAAAAAACCATTTGGTATTCTTGAATCTTATATTACTTTATTTTATAAGCTATTAACTCTTGACAATAGAGATGTTTTCAGAGCTTTTGTTTTTTTCATCGGTTTGAGAGAATTTGTTTGGTTTTTTTGAACACCAGGTAAATAATTTTAAGATAATATTTTGTCTCCCTTTGTCAAATTCAGTGTAATATTTGTATTCCTCTGTACTGCTGACATGTTGCTCAAATTTCTATTGAGAAACCTGGGTAAGTTTCCACAAATAACTACGTGCTGGTATTTATAATCAAGTTGTCTTTGAGCAGAGAAAATATGGCTGGAAATATAAAACCACAAATTGGTCTTCACATCCATGTAAAACATAAAAAGGCAGTGATGTGTTTAAATTCTTACAAGAGACATCTTAGTTATACACCATGAATTACTGCCTCACTGCATGGACACTCAGACAGATTATCCAGGGAAGACACAGAATTTCCATCACTGGAACCTTTCAGAGATAGGTAAGATAAATGGCTGTCCAGGAGGGCTTAAGTATTGCTGATATTGCTTTTGAGAGTGGGGACAGACTAAACCACCTCCAAGATCCCTAAATTGGTTTTCTCGTCTCCTACCTCTTCTTGTTTGCCTTTGGATGCTGTCACCAGGCTGGGATTAAGCAGGAACAGAGACTGGAGTGCTCTCTGATTTATACACCCAGCACTCCCCTCAGCACCACACTCCTCATATGGGGAGTGCTGGGAGCTCAAAGCAAACCCAGCTTTGCTGCTCTGCACAGGGTGCAAACACGGCCAGCAAGGCTTGTCCTGTCACTGGGTGCAGGGATGATGCTCAGGGGAGCCCCTGCATCACCTTCCCCTGGTCCCTGGCTGCAGGGCACCCCTGTACCACCCCACAGAGCCAGCCAAAAGGATGTCATCTCCCCAGATCTACAGATCCAGCCTGCATAAATCTGCATAAATCCACCAGCATAGGCAGGGTTATCACTACCCCAGCACAATCCAGCTGAGAGCCACCAGAGATGGCTGCTGGGACATTGTCTGAGCTTTTGTGCTCTCTCCAGGAGCATTATGTCAAGCACAGGGGTGCAAAGCCCCAGGAAAGGCCCTACAGGTTCAGTTTGTACCCTGACTGGTTTGGCAGCTGCACCTGAACACCAGCCCCAGCCCCACGGGGTGCTCTCCATGACCACACATCATCCAGGACTCTCACCAATTCATCCAACATTGGAACCTCCAACCTAAATTTGTCCCTTCTTTTCAATCTGGAAAATAAAAGCAAAACTGGTCCAGAAATTCAAGGGCCTACCCAGGTAATGCCAACCCAAAGGGGCACAACCTTCTCCCAGTGAACACGGCCTCAGACAAGGATTGGTGACAGCGAGACCTGTTCTCCTTTCTGCTCCTGAATATTTAGACCACGCATTGAAGTAGGATTTAGGGCAGGAATTAAAAAGGAAGATACTTTTCCAAGTAAATTTTTAAAGAACTGAATTTTTTTAAGAAAACAGATTGGGGTAATGTCACCAGAAGCCATATGCTGCTTCACCTCATCTGAGCTTGGGGAGAAGGGAGGTTAAATGGGGGGGTTCTGGCAGGACAAGCTGTTTTTAAAAGGGCAAATACTTCCTTTTCTCTTCTTTTCCAGGCTGCCAACTGCTTCCTACTGATAGACTGTTTAGACTGGTTTAAAAAATCCTTCTGGGAATCTCGTGGTTTAATTTTTATGAAGAACAATGAGAGAATTAGAGAGTGTGCAATGACGCTCCTCCAAAGCTGTGTTTTCGTAACTCTGAAAACAACCTATACTTTTGAGATTAATCTATTTTATATAAAAAATGCTATTTTCTAATAGCTCATCTTCTCTTGAGAATTCTCCTCCCTGGACAGCACAGTGAAAGCCTCAGGTGCAGTGACAGCTGGATCAGTGTGATCTGTTCAGCAGCAAAGACAATAAAAGATTCCTATTAGGACACATCAACTCTTAAGGCTGCATGGCCCTTATACCCTCTGATATACAACAGGGTTTTCCATTGATTTCTTATTGCTCAGTGCCTGGAGGACATTATGTAACACACTCTATGCAGACTTATGGAACTGTGCACACACTTTTTATAGTCAAAACAACGTCATTTGAAAGCACCCTGAGACAAACGTGGGGGGTGTAACTCTGAATCTGTTCTAACTAAGGGCTAAAATGAAGTTAGAACTAAAACCCCCCAAAGTGGCTGCTTTGATATATTATACTGTATTAGAAAAAAGGCTGACAGGCCTGCAAAATGAAAAGCAGTGTTTCCAGCCTGCAAATAGCACGGACCAGGAGCTCGGAAGTGGCAGCGAGATTTCCCTGCCGTGCCAGGGGGTGATTAGTTGACACTGACAGGGAGGATTACAGGACAAGCTGTTCCCTTCACCTCTGGAGATGTGAGAGAGATCTGGAGATGTTTGCTAATTATTGTTGTTTTCAGCATCTGCAGCAAAGTCCTGAAAATATTTTTAGTAATTGTTCTGGAGTGTTGGGTTGGTTTGCTTTGTACTGACCCAGGCCCTGAAACATGGTGAAAGTTGGGATTCAAATCACTGCAAAGCATTAAAATGAATGAATCTCAGCTCGTTTTATTTTAAAAAGGCTTCATATTTTCTCCAACGTATTTTGCATAATGGAGAGGATTTAGAGAGATGACAGATCTTCAATGCACCAAAAATATTACTTAAGATATTTTTTTAGGTGTACACACCCAAGTTGTGGAATCAGTGTTTCACCTTAGTGTTGGCTTCATAACTGGGAGGGCTGGCAAAAGATTTACAGTTGTTTAATGTTATGCACTGCTATGATTCTAGGAGATTTGCAAAATAACATTAATGATTGCCTTACAAACCAGATTTTTATGCTGCTTATGTTTATATGTTTTAAGGCAATCTACCTTATTGTATGCAAAATGATTTTAAAAAGAAAGATTAGGATCTAAAACTGCCACAAAGCCTAGAGAATTAACTTTGTTCAGCTGACTCGTTTCTGAATCTTGCACTCATAAATCAAATTGATTAAGTGCATATTAATGAAAGGAGGCAGATTTTTAGAGACAGGGAGATACATGCAATATTTTCCTGTGGAACCTTTTGTGTCCCAGGATCTTAAATCAGCCCTGCAAGACTCTTGGTATGGAAAAGTCTGGTGAAGGATTTAAAAAATGAATGTGCTTCATTATGCGTGCAGGTAACCCTCCTGAATTAAAATGCTAAGGGAAATGTAGGATGAAATCCCAGATGTGGGCAAAGACAAGGCAAAAATTGGCAAATGCTGCATTAAAACAATTCGCTTTTCTTTAACTGTGCTCACTGTGTCTCACTAGGAAGTAAATGAACTGAATTCCTCAGAGGATGGCACGAGACTTTCACGTGGTTATTCATCTCAGGTTACTTTTAATTCAGCTTAATTAAATTTGGTTAAAGTTCCTCAGTAATCAGTGCTTTTCCTTTTTTTGAAACGACAGTTTATTCCCCAGGGTCATTTAAGCAAAGGGGGCACAGGGGTATTCCTTGTTTAAATGAGCTCTTGAGCCATACCTAGGTTTACTAGTGCTCATTTTTAGGGTTAAAACAACACAAATGGTCAATATTATTAAAGATAAAAACAATAAACCCAACCTGTTCACATTTGGCAGGGAGTGACTGTAACTGCCACCACAGAATTTCACAACAAGTGCCATTCCCCACACCAGCTGAGATGGCAGAGCTCCTGCAGAGCTAATCCTGGGATGTGTTTTGGCTCCAACTTTGCTTCCTGCCCAAACGACACCTGTGTGTTGCTCCCGTGCCAATGTGTGTTTACGTACACAGGAATCTATTTCCAGGTTTCCCCGGCAGGCATTTGGGGGGTTTATTTAAGAATAATTTAAGAATAAGCTCGTTTCATCACAAAAAAAAAAATTGTAAGATTTCTAGAATCCCCAGAAAGAAAAAAAAAAGAAAAAGAAAAATAAATCCGTCTACTAAGACATTACAGTTCTTGGAAAGAGAACATAAGAAGTTTATGATCTGGGCAATAACTTTAAAAAAGAAAAGTGTTTCTGTGAGAGTGGGAAGAAAATTTTTGAGAATTGGATGCTGAATGAGCAATGCCAAATATCATCTACCTAAAAATACTCAAATGAATGTGGTTCTGTCACAATTGTTGGCAAGAAACCAAAGGGAAGAAAATCGTAGTTTAAAAACTGGAGAAAGAATAAGAAGAATTTTACCAAATATATGGTCAGGTTTTCCTGACATGCATGGCAACACAGAAAGGGTCTTTTCCTTCCTTTCCCACCTTGTCTGAATCACAGAGACTGCCCAGCTCTCCCTGCAAACCCCAGTATTGGTCTTTGTGAGGAAGCTGGAAATGATGCTTTGCTTTCTTTCCGAACAGAAAGGGAACACACAACTCTTGCATACCAAGAAATCAGATAAATTAACCTCTAAGAGCTGCCCACAGCCCACTATTTCCTGTGATAGTGCCAAGGCTGGCTTTGGGTTTTATCACCCCTCTCCTTTGTCCCTTACTCTGAACAGAACTGGGACCTGCTGAGCCAGCAGGACAGGCTGAGGTTTCTACTTGCACCCTCCAATGGAGGTCAAATTTCTCTATATGGAGAGAAATGTGTGCAAGAGCAGCAGACAAATCCTGCACGTGAATCTGAAGATAAAAATAAACCGGTATAAGATTTTGGCTGATTTGGAAATATAGGCAATAGTGGGGAAGAACTAACATTTGTTTAAAAATAAGAAAAAAACAAATAAACAAATAAAGAAAAATAAAGAAAAAAAACAAATTATGTTAAAGGTCAAAAGCTGGATGAGATACTTCAGCTGCTTACACGTGCAAATACAGAAGAATTAATGGAATTGTTAACATGACCTTAGAGCTCTATTAGAAAGGTGGCATTTCTTATTTTCCCCTGGGTTCAAGTGGATCCTTGAACGTCTGCTGTATGTCATCAGGGGGAAATTCCATTTAGAAGCCTAGATGTCATGTGAAAAGGAGCAAAACCTAAGGAAAGCTGAGAACTGGAACCCCAAAGAGATGCTGTCTGCAAGAACAGAACTTTGAAAGGTTTTGAAGGAGCAATGTCTTAATTACCTGTTATTACACCGGTTTTTTTCAGTCCTAGAGATTCCAGAATACCCACAAGGAGTGCTGGGGAATTAGGACAGGCACCATATCTTTAGAACATGGCACTGTACTCGAGCTTAGGCTGAAGCCCAGCAGTCTATTGCAGCTGTTCTGCTCCCCAAGAATTTGCATCCAGGGTAGGGAACTGGCAGGGAGGAGGACTGGGCTGATCCAAATTGGTGGAAACACTGTTTTTGTTTTTTAATGTACATCAGTACAGACTATACACTAGAAAGAAATTCAAACTAGTTGGTATTAAATTCAGTATTTTCAGTCCTAACTAAGAAAGAGAGGTTTGTTGTCAACTGCTTATATTCTTTCATATATATATATTCTTTTATATATATATTCTTTATAATATGAACAGATTTTTTACTTTTTCCACTTCCTTCCACAATACCTGCCCCGTGTCAAATCTTTCCCACTGTGACTTATTTCTCCACACTTGCTCAATGTCATGAGATGCCAAGAGACATATTTTGAATTACTCCATGGTCAGTAACCTGGGAGAGGGTGGGAACAGAGCAGCATTTCAGACCCCACACCAGAGATCTGGAATCTGTTTGGCTTCAGTTTTTTTCCCCTCAGGCTGATTTTTACAGTGTTCTTTATCTAAACATCCCATGGCTGCCTTGGATTCTGTAGGGAAAACTTCTTCTGGTGACTCCAGCACCTCTGAGCATGTTGGCTCTTGCACTTCCCTGGCTGATGTGACCTGCTGTCCACTCCATCAGGACAGGGATGCACAGAACAGTTGTGCCACAAGTGAGTAGTGCCTCAAACAAGATAAGGCACCATCCTCACAGGAGCTGTGGACCAGCTATACCCTCTCTCCAGTTTTTGGATATTCTTTCTGGTTTAAATCTCCAACTTTAGTCCCCACTGACCAGTGGGGCACATTGTAGGAATCACAAGACAACAGAGCGGTGAAGCCCAGGAAATAAAGTCTCATGTAAGTTGTGAGAGGCCAGCAGGCACCTCAGCCACAGCCCTGAGCAGTAGCAGTGTATCAACACCACCAACAGCTTAAAACAAGAGGTGTGAGAGGACCAAATTTCAGGGGACCATGTCCTGTTCCTGTATTTTTTCCGGTTCATCAACTTGTTGCATGAGTAAGGGGGAGGTAAACCAGGCAAAGCTCTGCTGAGCAGCATTAAGCAATGTAACTACTCATTGAACTTTGTTTTCAAGACAGGGTTTTGCCTTGGGAATTTTAACAGAAACTGCCTCAACCAAAACGACTTTTCCTTTTTTTCCCCGCCCTTAAGCTGCAAAAAAAAAGCTGTACACTGGAAAACAGATATCGTGCCCAGGGCTTCACACCAAACAGTGGGATGTTAAAACATCTCACCTCAGGCTACCTTCTTCCCTCTTTGTAATCCACATAAGGAAACAGAGTTCAAGGAAGAACAGTTAAAAGGTTTGTTACATTCATGGAAACAGCAACTGTCAGGGGTTGACATCAGCATTTCTCACGACCGGGGAATAAGAGCTACATGTGATGCAAGGCCTGAAGACAGAAACAAGGGGGAGGACTCAGGAGGGCTCAGAAGTTGCTACTGAAGGTGTCAGCAGAAGACTCTGAAAATTTTTAGGCAGTTCACGTGGTTATGGATGGGGGGATGTGACAAACCAGGACAATCCTGCTGGGCAGACTGTGTGGAGATGGTCACAACCCAACAACCCACCAGGGAGGAGATTCTTGCAGATCTGCAGCCAAAATAAGAGATTTGAGAGCAACCAAGAGAAGCTCTTCCAATTCCCATTCCCTTGGTGGAATTCTGACTCCTTCCTAAAGGATGTTTCCTTTCCTCAAGCAATGTAATGGTTTGAGACCAACACTTGACCTCATGAAGCAACTCTTTTCATACAAAAAAAACAAACAGGGCACTTGATATTTTTTTTAAAATGGTATATAAAAATTATTTCGCTATAAACTGATATGCAAAGGCAAATGTTTCAAATTTAGTCCTGGACTAACTCTAATCTATGTTACAAAAAAAAACCCCAAAAAACAAAACAAAACAACAAAATAAAACAACAAACAACTCCCCCCAAAACAAACAAACAAACACAAACAAACAAAAAAGAAGCCAGGATATCATATGTTAATTAAATCCTCTTTATATACCATAGGGCCCCTACTTGGCATGGTCAGGGAATAGTCTATAATCCATTCACCCAGGACACACAAGGGTTTTGTCTGAGGAACAAAGTATTTTTACCTTGCCTCAGCCACACCCCTGTGTGATCCTCATTGTAGCAGAGGTTGCATCTGCACTGGGAATTTTCTCTCGATATTCATTTGCTAAAACACAGCAGCAGTTTTTTGAAAGAGTGGAAAACTGATTCCATGTGGATCAGTAATGAGAGCAGTAATTGCCACAGGGCTGACAATAACTTATGCAGAAGTTCTCAATTGCTTCTAATGGCCTGTCAGAGGGTGAAAGGGAATACAAAGCAGATGATAAAATAAACTCCAGCACAACTTCTGAGAACAACATCCTTGACACTTTCACTCTTGCTAAGAAATATGAAAATAAAAGAACTAAAGTAGCTTCTGGAGAAGAAGTAAAACTGCACAATTATCTAGTGATTCCTCCAGACCAGATTTTGTGATTGCACCAGAAAATGAAAGCAGGTTTTACATCCATATCATAAATGAAGAATTGTAGGGAGAACAGAAACTCCAACAACAGATTATTAGTCCTCCAGTTCAGGTTGGTTGAGCAATATCACAACTGCTGCTTCAAAACCACAGAAATGACAACTGTTTCCACCAGTGTCAACTGAGTGTGACTGGGGCACAATAATCTACTTACTCTCCCCAAGATAATACCAGACTGTGCTGTAGATGTTTGGAAATGCAATTATGCTACAGTTGAAGGCCTTAAATTTGGGGATGTCTGAACATTAATAGCTGAAAATGGGAAATAACAACTAATCTAAGAAATACAAATGGAAAATGAACTTGTGAGCTCGTAGCTGCCTTTTATACAGCAAGATGCATTCAGTACATGCATGAGACTATTCCCTTACACAAGGTTCCTGAAGCAGTTCATGCATTCTAATATTTTTGGATGTGTAGATTTGATAGTGTATTCCTCCTTCACAAGCATCAGGACAAATATTTTGCACTCAAGCTGCAGAAAACACTTAAATGCTAATTCTGTTACTGCATCAAAAGTTACAAGTAGGTTTCAGGAGCCCAAAAAGGAAGAGTTATATTAATTCTAGAAAATAAATGTGACTTTAACTTATTATACTAACTAGTAAGGTCACTGGCAGATAAAAGATGTTGATATATGAAAGGCAGATATAAATATATTAGATATAAAGGCAGTGTATATGTACACTACATTAAAAAAATACACAAAGTGGTGTTTCCCTGCCACTGTGTCTTCCCAGCACTGTGTCTCTTATTTTCATCCCTTAATCCTACAAAGAAAACTGTCACTTTAGGTGGTCACAGTTTTTCAAGTTAACCCTAAATTGACGAGCTCAGGTTACTATCAGTGCTGTCTGAACAAATTAGTGTGGAAAGAACAGTCTTGTTGATTCATTTTCAAAATGAAAATGCATTTAATTTCAAAAAAAAAAAAATTAGAATTTGGAAGAGGAGGCACCTCATATGCTATAAAACAGCCACGCACCAAAAAATAGCATCTTGTTACCCAAAGGAGATTTTCTGTTGAGCTGTGGACAAACTTGCCTGTCACAAGCCTTGTATTTGGTGTTACCATCAACCAGCAGAATGAAATACTGACAACTTTTAGGGAGAGGAAAGAAAAAAAAATTAAGAAACATCTAGAGAGAGAAATTCTTTCCAGGGAAGCTACCCATCACCTAGTGAGCCTGTGGACCAGCTTCAGCAGCTGTGGGCAGGCACCACAGGCCCTCCACACTGCTTCCATAAAGAGATCCAGGGGGAATCTGGCACCAGGGATCAGCACTGCCTCCCACCTGCTCCCCCAGGAGCACCATCGAGGGGCTGGACAGCACAACTACTGATTTATCCAGAAACTGCTGGAGAAACATTTAAAGAAGAGCGTGGAGGAGCTGGACAAGGTCAAGAGTAGAGAGTCAGCAAGACATGTCAGCTCCCCTTCCTGACATCAGGCTGTGCTTCCAGAAGTAAATATACTCTTTTCAGGAAAAAAACATAAGCCTTGCTAATAAATGTACATTTCAAAGAATTATTTTCATTCTGGGAAGAGTCAGAAAAGGAAAATACGGGGTTTTCAGGCTTCCCAAGGGAACATTTGTCACCTCTTCCAGTCACTGCATAGGGATTCCATATTACATCCCATAGGCAATATTACCCTCTCACCTCAACGAAATGAGATTGGGCATAACTCAAACTGCTGCAAGGATATTATATATTGGATTTTTTTCCATATTCTCCGTTAAAACAGCGATGCACAAATGGATCAATGTGTAATGAATGTGAGATTCAGACATTTCACAAGACATAAAGCTTTCGAGCTGCTGCCCTTTCAGAGAACTATAATCTCCTGACGGGCTCGTGTTTGGTCTGAATCCATGTTCCTGGGCAACTCCAGGAACAGTTTATGTTGTTCAGTAAATTGGTTTAAGTGTAGACAAAACAGAATCGTTTATTTCTTCGTAAAACCTTCGTTGAACTGAACTCAGCATTAGACTATAGCACTCTCAGGCACCAGGTGGGATTTTGAGATTGTCCTGTGCAGGGCCAGGAGTTGGAATTGATGATCCTGTGGGTCCCTTCCAGCTCAGGATATTCTATATATTTTATTCTGTAATTGGTTACTGAACGCTGGGCAAAACCATCAAATCCATTTCAAGTGTAACTACTCCCCACTGTACCAAGGCAAAAATCAAGCTTAACATGTCCATTTTCCAACATTTAGGACTCTTAAAAAGGATATCTACCAATAAAACAAAGGTATCCTTGGCAGCAGTTTATGATATGCTGATCTTAAAATGAAAGAGATTTATTTATACAACCATTCAAATATAGACTTCCAAAAATGTAGAAGACCTTTACAATGTGTTCAAAAAGCTGGATTACAAGATATTCACTAACTTGATTTATTCTCCTTGTGTAAATCAGGGCAAAACCTTCCAGGAAAGCAATCCTAAAAACCTAGGGAAAATAGCGACCAGTGAATAAAATACTGTGCTGTGGGAAAACACAAACATATTTTCCCAGGCTGTGCTACTGAGCTTTTCAGACTATCTCAGAATCTCAGCTGTGTCATACTTCCCCAAGGGAAAAGAAACATTTTAAGTGCAGTATCAAAATAATAACATTTTTTAAAAAAAAGAAAAAAAATTGTCTGATGACACATCTCCCCTCTTGCTAAAACCTGTAAAAATCCTATTTTTTAAATTCCTTTCCCAGCAAATAAAATAAAATATGAAGGTACTCTACATTCAGGTCTGACAAAAAAAAAAAAATCTAAACTAAATAATAATTTGTAAAGCATCATTCATTGTTTATATTGTCCCCAAAGGATTCCACCATGGCCAGTTATATGAGGTAATAGCAATAAATAACATTTCCTTAGATTAAAAAACCAAATGACTCCTTTATCTTTTTGTGCCTAAACTGAACACCTGCTGAATCAATAGTCACAGACTCAAAATTCAGTGAGAAAGCAATAAAAGATTCCCAGTTGTATATAAAGGATTCAAGGACCATAATCCAAGAGCTGTGCACGGCTACGTGCTTATTCTGCTGGTGAATGGAAAAGGAAGAAGGAAGGGGCTTCAAGGAAAGCAGCCAAAGGAGACTGCAGCAAATGTAAAAAGCATTTCAGGGCTATATTTAGAGGAAGACATTCTTCCTACATTTGCCAGGCTGCTCACGTCATTTCACACAGCATGTTTTATCCAGCTTTATAAGTCTGGGAGAGAGCAGGAGGGGGACAAAAAAAAAAATCTGGATCAGTCGCCAGAAATGGAAATCTTGCATTTATGGAGAGGAACGAGTATTTTAAGCATGTGAATTCAAGAGTACTTTCCAAAGGGGGGGAAAAAGGGGAGAAGAAAGAAGGGGGCCAGGGAGGGTGTTAAAGCTTTGCAGAATATGGTTTATCAGTAACATGAGTTTGCCTCCAAAACTCCCTTTTGAGCCAGGCTCACAAGCCTCAGCCCCATCCCTAAAAATACTTAAATGTGTGAATTCCACTAAGTTCGAGTCTTCAGCTGGTAAAAACTAGACTTGCCCGTGTTCCTGTGGATTGGATACATCAGTTATATAAGCAATGACATATTTCTCCTCTGTGATGTGGTAAACAACCCCCCAAGATGAATTAAACAAACACCGAACACAGAGGTGGAAACGGCAACAAAAACACTCCCGTTGGATAAGAATGTTGTGCTTTTTCTTAGCATGTGTCACAAGGTGCAGGATTTGCATAAAGAAATGTCAGGATACAAAAAAAAAATATGTCAGTGCCAGATGTAACAGTATCAGGAACAAACCACATGGAAATTTCCTGTTAGTGACCTTCTGGAGAGCGCTGATGGCATTGATTTGAGATCGACACTGATTTAAGGACTGGCTTTACTTAAACTCACAGAGATGACTTCTATGAAAAGTTTTTACCTTCATTCCCTTCTCCAGGTGGCTGATAAAACGAAAGCCCCAAAGATATGATGGCTGCAATTTCCAAGATTATAAGAGTCACGTCCTGCAACGCTTCCCAAACTAGCTGTATGAATGTTTTTGGCTTCTTTGGAGGTATAAAATTTTTTCCAAAAATAAGCTTTCTTTTTTCTAGGTCCGCAGCAGTGCCGGCTAATCCTGTAAACAAAATAAAATAAATCAAATTAAAATTCCAGGGAGATAGAAAATGCCCACTTGTATCTGCGTTCCTATAAATGACTTTTTTAAGGAAAGCAACAAGCTGTGTCACCTATCAACAAACACCTATCACATATCAACAAACAGGTAGATATTCCACTTAAATGTTGCTTTTGCAAGATGATTTGTCCTTATGTTCTGAACAGAATTCTTATGGGCTCCATTTAATAAAAATTCCTGCCAGGTTTAATCATAAAAAAGTCTTTGAATTAGGAGATTTATTTTAATAAGACCTAGGTACATAGATACACATGTACATGTAAGCAATGACTTCTGAAAACAGATCAAAAAGCACAAATAAATAATATTTGGGATGAAGCTGGAATAGCTGTTGGCAGCTTTTGGAAATACCAGTAGAAGATGATACTTTTTTCTGAAAGCAGATCGATGAACTCAAAGTATAAATCAATAAAACATGCCTCGTGCTGCTTCAAAGCAACCCCTCTGGCTGCATGTGGACTGCAACTCATCACTGGAATGAACTGCACCACATTTTTGTCACGTGAAGAAAGACAAAGTGACAGGTTCTATATGCACAGACAGGGAAAGAGGAGTGGTACGGTTGCTTAAATTGATATAAAAAAGCACATATTTTGAATGACGCTTCAATTTGAGATCATTTCAATTTAAGGATACAGGATAGGAATGGGTGGTTGTGCTGAACAACCCACTTGGGTGGGGGGCTTTTCCCTATTTTTTGATTATAATAAAGTATGAACATCTAGTGACTTGCCAGGGAAAAAAAAAAAAAAAAAGAAAAAAAGACTTGCAAGCATGAGGGTTTAATAACTGAGTCCATATATCTGTCTCAGCAGCATAAAGAACTGCAATAAGTGTTATAGATATCTGTCAAATAATACCTGATATCATAGAATTGTTTAGGTTGGAAAAGACCTTTAAGATTATCAAACCAAACAGTGCCAAGGCCACCACTTAACCAGGTCCCCAAAGCGCCACAATCACAGGTCTTTTAAATCCCTCCAGGGATGGTGCCTCCACCACTTCCCTGGGCAGCCTGCTCCAATACTGGACAACCCTTTCCATGAAGAAATTTTTTCTAATATTCAATTTAAACCTCCCAGGGTGTAATTTGGGGCCATTTCCTCTTGCCTCATTGCTTGTTGCCTGAGAGAAGAGACCAATCCAGCTGGAGTATTTATAAAACTATAGGTTTGGCTGTGATAGAAGTGTCAAGTTGTTTATGCTTATTCACCCTGGCATGACACCTGGAAAACACTGAAGTTCAGGGCTCGCCTCAGAGGAACACAAAGGTGCCTGCAGGAGAGCAAGAGGAAACCATGGACCCCACACTGGAAGGATTCCTCAGCTCACGCAGCTCAGGGTGAGTCCTTGGCTATCCCAAATCCTATCCCCACCCATGGGGTGCATCAGGAATGGGAAGCCCTAGAAACATCATCTTCAGGACATCAAGGAACACCAGTCAGGCTCCCAATGTGCTGAGAGTCCCCACTGTGTGTTTGGGTGGCCCAGGACCCGCCCCCAGCAGTGTCCCTGTCCCTCTCCCACCCCTCTCAGGTGACAGCACTGGGCCCAAGCACTATTTCCCCAAGATGAAAGCGATGCTGTTCTGAACATATCAGTCCTGCCACAGTCCAGGCAGATGGTGACTCACCTTTCACTCCAGGTGTATAATTACAGCTGCTGTGGAGCTTCTGCCTCTAGGTTAACTCATCAAACTTTCATTTTACCTTCAGCTTCTAAGAAACACAACCCTTCTCCCCCAGATAAAGGCACGCTGTAGTTATTATTACCTCACTTCATTTAATTTTCAGTACCTAGTGCTCAGTGACACTGTGACAGCTTCCAGCAGTCATGAAATGTGTCTGTGTTATCTCCCATGATTCAAACAACAGCATGTCAAAGCTCTCCACTCCTCTGAGAGCTCCCAGTCAGCTTCCAAGGCTGGGTAAACCCTTTCCCCCCCTGAGGAACTGCAGGCTCTGAGCCATGGGATAGCCTTTGGGTGACCCAACACGGGTTACAGAAGTTAGGGCAGCACAGGGGAGAGAGCAGGGCAGTCACTGCTGATGGGATCTGACACAGGGACAAGCCTTCAACAAAAACCAAACAAGTGCAGTCTGATCAGTTTGTAGAGGCCTGCAAAGCCCCTCAATGCAAGGGAGGAGTTTCACTAAAAGTCAAAGAATCATAGAATCATTAAGGCTGGAATGGACCTCTAAGATCATTGAATCTGACCATTAACCCAACACTGCCAAGTCCACCACCCAACCACGTCCCCAGGCATCATGTCTGTAATTGTTTTTAACACTTCCAGGGATGGTGACTCCACCACTTCCCAGGGGAGCCTGTTCCAGTGCTTGACAGCTCTTTCAGTGAAGAAATTTTCCCTAATATCCAACCTGAACCTCCCCTGGTGCAACTTGAGGCTGTTTCCTCTTGTTCTGTCCCTATTTCTCTGGGAGCAGAGCTCGACCCCCACCTGGCTCCACCTTCTTATCGGGGAGTTGTAGAGAGTGAGAAGGTCCCTCCTGAGCCTCCTTTTCTCCAGGTTGAGCTCCCCCAGCTCCCTCAGCCGCTCCTCATCTGACTTGTAAAAAGGGCACGCACGATTTGCACCATGCCCCCAAACACAACCTACTCCTCTACAGAGCTGACTTCATCCAGAAAGGGATATTCCCTGGGCAGCACTGACAGCTGTGGGGGCAGAAATTTTCATTTTCGAGCAGCAAAACAAAACTCCAAAACAGAGGGAACTTTAAAGTTTGAAAATGGAAGGAAGAGACGTCGGAAAAATGCGTTTTCCAACCCAGAACATATGTGCTCAGTGGTGGGCCAGCTCCAGCAGGTCAGCACATGACTAGGGACTCACCAGCATGGAAGGGATGGCTGGAATGGTGCAGGAAATCGCTCCAGCATTTTTCAACAATCCTCATCACATTCACTGAGCCGCGACACGTGACTTTTGAAATTGTGCCTTATACCTCGTTGTCAGGGGGGAATGCAAAGCACACGTCTCCTATCCCA
This sequence comes from Pseudopipra pipra, assembly GCF_036250125.1. NCBI lineage: Eukaryota > Metazoa > Chordata > Aves > Passeriformes > Pipridae > Pseudopipra > Pseudopipra pipra. Next base: position 21,446,617 of record NC_087559.1, read on the forward strand.
TGTTTATAAGGGCTGTTTAAATACACCTACATCCCAAGAAGCCTCCAAAGCAAAAGAGACACACTGGAACTCGAACTGCTGCTTTTTCTCTAAGACAAAAATTCTTCATTTAGACATCATAAGGCTGAGGATTAAACTGAGTTTAAATGGTCATCACCATTTTCCAGACTATAGTCTACATAACACCTGTTGGAATTCAGACAAATTTTACTTTACTCTTTCATTTTTTTATAACAAATATTATGTTCCTTAGGCACCACAAATAGACAAGAGTAAATTATGCATGTGATTTTACTCTTTTCTCTAAGTCTATGTCTTGGGGAAATTACTCACCCAGTCTCATCTAAAAAGCAGAGTATATTCATCTTCAGTAAAGAAATTTTTCTCCTTGTAAATCGTTTACAAATCCTAGAAAACTAAATTCAATGTTCAGTTCAAACCAAGCACTTTCCCTTCTCCAGAGGCTTGGCCAACACTCGAAATCCCATTCAGCGAAGTTTGGGGGCTTTTTTTTTTCTCCCACTGACTGCCAGAAACAAACTCCCAAATTGAGAGAAAGAGAAAGGAAAGGGGAGAATGAAGAAATCTACAGACCACGTGATGAAATCAGATCATAACAGTCCTAAGCATTACTGTAGAGACAAGGTCAGAAAGGGACAGAATAACAAAAGGTCCTGAGGTGGGACACACAAGGATCATTGTGTCCAGTTCCTGGCCATGCCCAGGACACCCCAACAATCCCACCCTGTCCCTGAGAGTGTTATCCAAACTCTCTGGAGCTCTGGCAGCCTTGGGGCCTTGCCCACTGCCCTGGGGAGCCTGGGCAGTGCCCAACCACCCTCTGGGGGAAGAACCTTTTCCTGAGATCCAACCTGAGCCTGCCCTGATACAGCTCCAACTGTTCCCTGGGGTCCTGTCCCTGGTCCCCACAGAGCAGAGATCAGTGCCTGTCCCTTCTCCTCCCCTCCTGCAGGGACAAAGTTCCACAGGGAGATGCAGCTCCTGGAAACGGGACTGAGCATCTGAGGCAACGCAAGATGTTGATTTGGAAAAACTTCCATAAACTCACATTGTTTTTGCTGACAGAACATACAAGGGGAGCACTCTTTATCTTTTCCAAGTATCCTGCTTTATTCAGAAACATGAAATAGTCCTAAAGGTGCTCTGAGCAAGCCTGAATTGTTGGGGAGGATTAGAGGTGGCGGGGGCTGCCCGTGGCCCTGGCAGAGCTGCGGGAGCTGCTCCGACAGGCACCACAGATGGCAAACACGTCAATTAGCACAGCAAGGGCTGCACAGGGACATCTGTCCTCACCAGTACTGTCAACCAGGAGATGGCTTTCCTGCTGCTAGACTGGTTTATGTTGGTTTTTTTTCAGATTGCACACACTGACTTCATCGCTGTTCCTGAATATTGTATTTTTATTTCTCGCTTATCCCAGGAGACCTGTGACAATGAGAGCATTGCAAATGAAAGTAATTTAAAATATCGTTTCTATACGGAGATATAAAACATCTAAGGGAGTGAAAAACAACCAATGGGACTAAAAAAACCTGCATGGAAATACCAGTTCCAATATGACTTCAGATTTCCTACGTTACTGGCACAAGCATCAGCCTGTGCCAGTCTTATATTCTGTATGACCCATCTGATATTCTGTATGACAATAAGTCACAAACTGGCTGGATTTATGTTCATTTCTCTACACAAGCATGAATATTTTATTTTTTAAGTGCTTTTCAAGGTCAAAGCTGTGCAATATTACTTAATCGAAGCGTTTTACAATAGACGTGCAGATTAGGGTCAAATTTATATACAAATATTATACACACATTCAGGAAACACTGTGAAAATTTATTACTGATGCTTCCAGCACTTGAGTAATTTCTTAAGGTTTCAGTTTCCAAAATTTTTCCCCAAAATTTATTTCAAATTTGTGGTCGAATGAAAACGATTCCATAGAAAACATTTTCTATGATGTTGTGCAGTATATTGAATGCATTTATGATTTAATCTGGCATTGTTGCTTTTTTTGGAGGCAGAAGAAGAACAAAAAACTGGAGAAATGCCACTTAATGAATTTTCTCTGTTCCTTATCTACATCTGTCAGTTCCTGCATGCTGAATAGAAAGCCATCGTTTCAATTAATGCCTGGAAAATTGTATTTCTCTGACAGTCATCTCCACTGCAACCAAATGGAGCATGACAAACAGAGAATGATTTTGATGCTGCAAAAATAGCAAAAGCACAGCACTACTAAAGCAACAATGAAAAAAAAAAAAACAACATAAAACTTGCAAGAGAATGTTTGAAATTGGCTTAAATTATGAGCTGAAGACTGGAGAATTTACATTTGCACTAATTGTGCAAATAAACCCTTCATTGCTTATTAACTTTCTTCTATACATTTTCTGATTCAGCCAGAAAAGTAGGTAAAAATTTCAAAGAGCAAAACATGCAAACAGTGCAATTTAAAAATCACAGGATAATAACTTCAAATGCAAAGTTTGTTCAGCACAGGAGGGAAAGGCTGTGGAAGGGAAGGCAGAGCAAAGCCAACTTTTGGTTGGTGAACTAACCAAGTATGGAACAACAATTCCAGATGACATCTATGAATTCCTCCTGTGAGAACTCAGACCTATATTTTATCTCCAAAACCCCAATGACCCCAACCTTAAACTCTCTTCTCTAATGATGAGCACTCCCACCACCACCACATTAGCCAGGTCTTCACAGAAACTGAAAAGTAAACCACTGCAAAATATGACCTCAACAATTATTCCATTTTCTGTGCCTTGTTTCCCCAATTCCATTTATTTCCCATTTAACTCTGAAACAGCCCCTGCCACCCCTGCTGACACACAAAGACTCAGAACAACCTGCCCAGGCCCACTGGCTCAGGTATCTCATGCACAGGTTCTCACATCTTCATAGCATGAATTTGAAATATTAGCCCTGTCACTGCTGTTGTAACACGAGAAATTCAAACCCACAGTCCCATTCAACATTTTTAGTGGGATTTTACTCTCTGGATTTGGAAGCAGATTTCTGAGCACTGTTCTGCTTTTCTCTCTCCAAGCTAGAAATGACAGCAGGGCTTTTTTCTTCCACTTCAGTGTAAGAAGTATTACGCATGTAGTGATAATACAGAGCTGAAGGAGCTGAAAATGTCACATTTTCAATTCAAATCAATAGCTACTAACTCACAGGTTTACTTTCTGAGGTCTGCCTTAGGAAACTGTCCCTACCTAAGAAAGTGGGGAAGGCAAGCAGACACACAGAGTAAACTGGGATCACTGATATGGTTTTGATCAAATGCTGAGGAAGGTCTATTTTGTCCTTTAAGTGTAATGATGTAATCCAACATCAGCCTTCATTAAGTCATGAATTCTTCATGACCCTTGTTTATCTGAGTAAAGAAACACCTGCTTTGGTACCAAGTATGCCACAAAAACACATGTTGCATTAAACTGACACAAGAGGACTATTTTCCAAGTAAAACAAACACCAGGGACGTGAAACACAAAGTGAAAATATTCACCCCTGGAATGGGTGCCTTTGTGACCTCCCAGTTTTACCAGGTACGTTGCCTGAAAAGGATTTTTGATGAGGTACATTGAAATTCTGCTCAGGTCATATTAAAATAAAGTCAGTTGAGAGAATGCTGTCCATCAATAAGAGAGGGTTTAATTAGAGCATTTACTGATTCCAGCAAGGTGAATTGGAATTTCACCAGTGAATGAACCTCAACGAATAATAATTTCCTTCTAATCCTGGGACAACAAAGCTGTCTGTGAGTGTAATGAATCTCATTACCTGTTTTCATTAATATCATTTGATACATTTTTTACCTAAATATTAAGAAATTTGTCCAAAAACTAAAAGCTTTTGGCATTACAAGTCATGTAGCACATGTCCTGTAAGTTTTAAGCAGCTGCTGCAACTATTCCTGAGTCCACTTAGAACCTCCTGGGGTCAAATGCTTTGCAGCCAGATCTGAACAGGCAACATACAGAAGAGAGGAGCACAGAAACAGGGAATTAATGACCTCCCCCCTCCATTTCCTCATTAATCATCCTCCCTCTCACATCTTACAGTAACAACTGGCCCAGCCAGCATGTCCTGCCCTCTGGAGCTCTGCCACCCCACAGGACAGGGATTGCTCCTCAGCATCTGGAAAGAAACCAGCTGATTACAAAAACCCTCCTATAACTCACACAAAGTACAGAAATAGCTCTTAAATTCCATGACTTCTTTAAAAATGAAACAACTGAAGAACCTAACAATTGTTCTTACTGACTGCACGTCTGACACAAATCTTAGCAGTGGGTACATAACAATATGCACTTCCACTATGAGTTTCCATCTCTCAAACTCTTTGTAGCCGCAGAAATGCTAGAAAACTTCATCTCAATTCCACAAGGCAGGGAGAGGCTGAGGTTCTTGCCCCAGACAGGTTGGTGGCAGTTCTGGGCAGTAAATTCCCTTCTGCTGGCACTCCTGACTGACACTCAGCTGCAAGACACCAGGCAGGGTTTATTCCTGCCCAGAAGCACTGAACGCTCCATGACATGTTTCAGTCACTTCCCCATCTAGCCATTTTGGGTTCATCTCTTCTATCACCTTCTGATTTACTTTTGAAGTAGAATTGCTCTGAAATGAAGCTATTCACCAGGAACAAATCGTTTACATAAGATGACTAATAACAGCAGAACCAGAAATGGTTCTCGATAGTGACTGTAACATAGCCCCAGAAAAAAGCCACTCATCTGAAAGACATGCTATGATTTCATAATAATCTAATGACTGGACTTATGTGCAGTGCATAAACATCAGCCAGTACTGGGGCAAGAGACGAGACAGCAAACATTACAGGCAAGACATGCATTGTAACACATAACTCGTATTTTTCTTGACTAAACAGAGAAAAAAAAGCTTTCTGTAAAGGCTGATAAAACATTCAATGAGAGCTGAAGGTCCAGGATGAAGGAAGAGGAATCAGGATTTCTTTTGTACAAAAGTACTGCTGTCAGTGGGAGTATATGGTTGTTGGGAGGGAAGAGAATTATCCCACCAGAAATCATTTCTTCAGCTCTTATTCCATCTGATAATGATCAAACCATTTCCATATGACTCACCTTGGGTACCCCAAGCTCCTGTAGATGTTTTTCTTTTGTTCTATCATGATGTAGTGTCACGTACAATAAAGTCATTACAGATTCTAGGCAGCAATGCTAATAAATGCTCCTAATCCAGTATGTATTTCCACCATCCAGCTCCCACCCATCACCAACCACACAACAAAAAGTCACTAAAAATTCCTAGTTATATTAGACAAATAAACAACAGTGCAGACCTTCATCTGGCACTAAGAGATCTAAAGACTATGGAAGGGCTTTTACTGCAGCCAAGCCAACCCCCCCCAGGCCAGTGGGATACCCCACAGACACTGGATACTTCAGGTTTATTCAGCATCACATATTGCCAGGTTTTTAATGGCATTGGGGCTTCTTAGAAGAGACAGAGAGAGAATGGGGAATACAACTATATCTTTCCCCCAATCCCCCTTCCAGGCAGTCAAAGCCTTGAGACAGTTTTTTCAAACCTTTTCGGTTAATAAAACAAACAGGATTTCCCTCCCACTGAAGGTTACATTAGGATTTAGAGTGGACTGTACAAATGCCCCCTGCACAGGTTTATGTGTTACCCACACAGCCCTGATTTCCTGTAGAAACACAGATGTGTAAGGTGGGACCATTTCAATGACATTCACCAGGAGGATGAGGGAAATAGTATCAAAAACATGCTGTTACCATGCTGAGTTATAATAACATGATTGTTCCAGGTAACGTGAAAGCTTTTTCTTCTCCTTAATGTTTAAATCAAATCAAGCATCCCTGGCTACATCTTAAGCCACACTTGCTGGCTGTTCTGTGGGATCAGGCTTGGAAAGCACTAACATGTCAATCAGGTACTGGCAAAGAGCAACTGTGTGATTCTAACAGAGGAGATCCAAGGTCTTAGACAAGAAAAAAGATCAAGGAATAAATGAGCACACAATAAAGTCAAAGTGGAGAGCCCTCCTTAATTAACATACCTTCATAACCACTTACCACTATCCTCCCTGGGCCCTACAAAAAATTCACCCCTTCATACATATTGCCAATGGCAACTACAGGGAACAAGGAGGGGAAAAAAAGACCCTGGAATCAATCCGTGAATCCCTGTTCCCAAAGCACAGCTTGTTGCTGACAAGCAAACCTCTCTGGCTGCTAGAGAGGCAGCTACTGTGTGGATACAGCACAGCCTGGGGAAATGCAAGTGTCCCACTGGAAACATTTCCATCAGCCATGGTCCAGGGGGAGCTCCGTGCCTGCATGAAGGCATCTGCTGGAGCTGCCTGTGTGCTGGTGCTCCTCTAAGCCCTGGAGAAGTGCAGTCAAACAGGTGAGCACCACCAAGCCAGAGGGCACATGGTAGAGCAGGGAATACCACAGGGACTGACTGTGCATGGGACCAAATCCACATGTCCACCTAGAGATACCACCAACGTGAGCGTGACCACCGGCACTGAGCCCGGGCACTCCTGCTGAGCAACCCTGAACAAAAAAACAGCCCACAATTACAAAAACTGCTGCTGGACTGTCAGCTTTCTACAGGTGAAAAAACCTCTTCACCTTTGATGTTTCCTCCCAAAAAGAGGCCTTTTTGGAGTTACTTCATGTCACTCAAAGTTATGCAAGTTCAACATTATGCTCGAAGGACGTCGGTGTCGGTGAAACATCCCAGAAGTTGCAGCCACCTGACTAATTCAACACAGACCAAGAGGTCCCAGGGACAGCCCCAGCTGCCTTCTCATACCATAATGTGCTTTCAGGGTGATGTGGCCTGGGCTCCCTAAAGACTCCTCATGATTTTGTGTTCAGTTCCACAGAGCCTGTCCACTCGGGATGACAGTCACAGCAATCTGAGAAAGCAATTGCCCAAGGAATAAAGCCCATGAAACTGGGAAATCATGGCCTTGAGTGAGGAAAATATTATGCAAGACACATCAGAGAGAGTTTTAAGTCCAGTATGAGGCTCTTATGCAGTATCCTGAAAGTCCCTCTTTCAGGGAGAGAAAGCATCTCCTCTTATATGAAGAATGTTTACTATTATTTGCTGCTGCAATCACCACAGTTTCTTTAGTATCAGCAGTTCCAGGGGTCTGGAGTTCACATTTATTTGATGAAGCCTATTGGAAAGGTTAAGAGTAACACAGCATAACAACATATGCTCTCACAATAACAACAGTATGGAAAAGAGGTTTTTCTATACAATTCCCAGAATGTGTAGGTTAAGTAGCTGATTCCTCATATAAATGCTTTAACCTTTAACATGAAAATATATAACAGAAGAAGAAATCTTATCTTCTGAAGAAATAAACATATTTTTGGGGTATCTATAACCAAGTCAAAATCAAACACCAAACCCCATTTTGCCCAGCCTGCTTCCATAGCATGATTCTTTCACACCCTCACTTGAAAAAAGCAACGAATAAACCAGATAGCAATGAGCAGCATTTTTCTGAGGTGTTACTTCTAAGTGTTGCTACTTGGCAGTTCTTGATTTCATTGCTCTCTGTCAGTGTCACCCATTTTTCCTGTGAGTAATGTCAGCCTGTCACCTGCACAGTGCTGTGTTCACTCCAAGCTGTGCAGAGGCAGAGCACTGGCTCTGGTGCACCTCACACTGCTGTGTGTTCAGGAGAGCACTCGAGGTAGTTTTAAAAAGTGAGAACACCAAAGAAAACACAGTGCTGTGATCATTATGCCATCTGTGAGCAGCAGGAGATGCTACTGTCACTCCTGCAAGTGGCAGTGATGTCACTCACAACCACAATACCCAACTTGTGAAGAGACAGAAAGATAAGAAGATGCTTTTTGAGAATGCAATGGATTTCACCCCACTGCTGAGGAGCATTAAAATGATCAGACCTGTGGAACACCTAACACAGAACACACACTGTTACCTGTGTAACACTCCTGTACTCATTATTACCCACTTGCCCTTCTCTCTTGTTGATGATAGGTGGTTTCAGCTCCCAATTTCCTCCTGAGACGAGGAGGTGCCTGTCTCCAGCAGCAGCTTGGAGATGCTGAGGGGAAAGTGGTCTCAGCAAACTCAGACTAAGGGATTGATCTATTCTCAGTGGTGGATTTATTCTAGAACATCTCTTCCTGATTAACCAGTATGGATTAACTCTTTGTGGGGATCTGCTTACTTTGGATTAAGAGGCCTTCTCCCAGGAGGAAACACAGTGAGGAATTAATGGGCTGAAAGTCAAACCAAACAGCAAGAAAAATAGAAACAGAGGGAACTGCTGTGCAAGGAAAAGGTTGAAAGCCATAAAGGGATTAAATGACTTCTCATCTGAGACCTTCTCTTAACTAAAAAGCTAAACTTCTACCTGCATAATGAAGGTTAATTAATAACTGTAGGGGTTATTTTGGGGGGCATTAAGAAAATGTAATTTTTGTTTACTCGCTGAAACTGCCCAAGGACGGCTGTTAACAGGAATTTGGTGTTTTTATTATGAGGCAATATAATATTTTGACTTCTGCTGATGTGTCTAACACGAATTCCTAAGCATTTGTACATCTCTGCATGTACATCCATCATCTGCCTTTCCTGTAGACTTAAGTAAAACACAAAGGAAAAATAAAAGTGAAAGAAGCCATAAAATTCCAACCAAAGAAAGCAACATGAACACTGTTACAGTGACTGTCTCATACTGGACACATAAACAACATTTGGAGTCACTGGGCACTGAGAATTTAGCAAGGCAAACAAGCTCCCTATTTCCCCATTTTCTAGATCAAATGGAGAAAAGAGAGCAAAAATAAGTCTCGAGTCTTCTCAGTCTCTTGGTAATTAGTTCATTCAGTCCACAAAAGCTGCCCCAGTGTCAGAGAGCAGAGCAGGGGACTCACCATCAGTAGTAGCAGGGTTTTAGTTGGGATGATAACAGAAGTAATGTTATTATTCCAAAGAGTTCTCAGCCTTATATAAAGATAATAAAAACACCACAAAAAGTGACAGTGTTATCCTGACTCCCATTTTTGTTTGTTTTTTTTTTTTTTTTTTTAATGAGAAAATATAAACTGTGATTAAAGTAATCCCAAGAGGTACTGTGGGATAAAACATTACTTTATTCTTATACCCACATGCAGCAGAACTCCATTAGGAACACAACACCCCCAGACATCTCCTAATTTAGCCCATTAAAAAGCCCAAAAGAATAGACTCTCTCTTCTATGAAGCATGTATTGTCAATCACCTTGATTAGCCCTCCACATAACTAACCTGATCTGAATACAAGAATCACTACTGAAGTTCTGCAGATTGTTTTCCAGTGCAAATTAAATATTAAATTATAAAGTAAGAACCTCCAGCAAGGTGTTCCTAGTCACCACCTGTACAAGCCTGTGAGCCAGAAGCAGCCAAGGACTCCATGTATTTTTTATGTACACCAAATGAGTCCCACTCCAAAAGTCCAATCTTAATAGAAATATTCCTGAACATGTAAGACTTAACAAAGGTTTGCTAAGATGGAGTTCCAGCAACCCAAAAACCCACTGAAAATTGCTCAACTACAAGGAAGTTCTATTCAAAGTCGACAAAAGTGGGAAAGGATTCATATTCAAATATCTTCACAGATCTGGTCATTTTATCTAAGTGCTCTTTATGTTAAGAATGACTTTTCCAGTCTTTTTCATTTTGTGTTCTATAGCTTGAGAAGTTGAAAACTTTGTGTGTTCTTTGGGAAGTGCACTTTCAGGAGAAGGCAAGGATGAAGTTCGGATCAAAGCCCTGGCAGAAGCAAAGCCCTGGCAGAAGTGTGTTCACATTACAAACGCTTAGGAATTTGTGTTAGGCACATCAGCAGAAGACAAAATATTATATTGCCTCATAATAAAAACACCAAATTCCTGTTAACAACCGTCCTTGGGCAGTTTCAGCGAGTAAACAAAAATTACATTTTCTTAATGCCCGCAAAATAACCTCTACAGTTATTAATTAACCTTAATTAATTAATTAATTAATTAACCTATAATTAATTAATTAATTATACAGGTAGAAGTTTAGTTTTTTAGTTAAGAGAAGGTCTCAGATGAGAAGCCATTTAATCCCTTTCTGGCTTTCAACCTTTTCCTTGCACAGCAGTTCCCTCTATTTTTCTCACCGTTTGGTTTGACTTTCAGCCCATTAATTCCTCACTGTGTTTCCTCCTGGGAAAAGGCCTCTTAATCCAAAGTAAGCAGATCCCCACAAAGAGTTAATCCATACTGGTTAATCAGGAAGAGATGTTCTAGAATAAATCCACCACTGAGAATAGATCAATGCCTTAGTCTGAGTTTGCTGAGACCACTTTCCCCTCAGCATCTCCAAGCTGCTGCTGGAGACAGGCACCTCCTCATCCCACAGCTGTGGCATGAGGAAACTGGGAGCTGAAGCCACACATCAGCAACAAGAGAACACAATAATTTGCATTGCCAAATCAGAAACAAATTCTTGCAAGTAAAGAGAAACAAAAAAGACCAAGAATCAAGAAGAGATTAAAAAAGGAACTAAACACAACATTGTTTTATATATGAAAAGGGAGCAGAATTCTAAGCACTCAAATACTTTTATCATGTAACACAGAGGCATAGATTTAGATAACAACTACTTAGGGAAGTAATTATGTACGGTACACCAGAAGAGACTGAAAATGAATTTATCCCCATTATGCTCTCCCCAAGAAAAGGGGCACTTAAAACATTTTCCTGCTTTAAACTAGAGGTGTTCGTTTGTCTCATTAGTAACTTTAATTGGAAATTCTATTTTGATTTTTCAAATGCTTCTCTTTCAGAAGGAGAATAGGCTTTTCTTTGCACAGTTCCTTGCCTTGTCAGGTTATTTTTCTTCCATGGTTCCTGCCTCACACAAAATGTTTTGGGGAAAATCAGTCCAAATTCATGGTAAGGTCGTTGTCCAAAATCTTATGCAAATTACTACAAGCCAGCTGCTGTTCAAATATTATGAAAGAGAAGTCTCCCCAAGTCCTTTTCAATGGCTGCTGAACACAGCATGATCAGTGACTTTCTGTTTTCACTGAAGCTCATGTGTCCAAGTTGGGACAATAGAAGACGTTGGAATAAGTCTTTCTGAAATAGCAAAAAAAAAAAAAAAGATTCCTTTCCTAAGAAAAATGTTTTGAGAATCTGGCAGTCTTCCTAAAACCCAAAATGTTCCAGAAACACAGACTAGGATTCAAAAGCACTTTGTCATGTGTACAACCCTTTTGCTTGTAGCTGCATTGCAGCATTCTCTTCAGGACTCTGAAAGGATAAAATGACCCAATGCCTGCTCTGTTCCATCATGATTCATTAATGAAGGGGCTGGGCCTAGAGGATTGTCATTGCAGGCTTCAAAAATGTTCACTAATGCATCCCTCAAGCATGACACACGTTAACACTACACAGGAGACAATCAGACACACTTTCCATGTATGCTTTAGCAGTGTTTGGAGAATGTTATCGGTTTAAATAGCACTGATAACACCACTACACTATGAAATCATTGTGATGGAAACACAAAGTGCAAAGACCTTGAACTAACAGGGCTAAGGATGAAGTCATTCCTTTCAGACAGACATCTTGAGTATGCATCTGTTTTCTACAGGTTATGCAAATGATAAGCAGAGATGAGCTGGATGGCCATGCCAAAATATTCAGGATGCTAAAAGGCAGACTTTTTTTGTGTGTTTGTTGCCTAATTCTGATATTCCTTTTGTTAGATGTATTTTTATTTTCTCTGTCTCCCCATGTGCCTCCTGTGTCTACTGCTCTTCCTGAAGAGCCTCTTAAAAGATCTTTCCCCTCTTCCTTTTCCACATTCCTCATTTTCCCTTCCATTTTATCTCAGAGAAACCAATGTCACTGATAAACACCAGATAGCTCTTCCCTCTGAGTTCCCACTGCTCAGCATAGTCCTCGCTCTCTCCTTAATCCCTTTAGGGAACTTTCTGTCCTCTGAGGCCACAACTGAGATTTAACCTCACACATCTCTTTGTGGGGGCAGGGGATTGGTTATTTGCCCTTTTAAGCCAGAAGCATGGGCATAAAGAAAGCAAAATTTTGGGAGATCAGCATGCAGCAATATCCATATACCATCAGAAGTGATGTCTTCAAAGGTGACCATAGAGTACCATGTACTTTGCAGGCTTATTTCTTCTTCATTGAAGAAAAGCCTTTTCAAGAAAACACTGGATTACTCGCGTTGCAAGACTTTGAAAACCTTAACAAAAGTACTCTATTTGTTTAATGATTATGAAAAACAGCAGACAACAAAAAACTTCAAAAGTAATCACACGAGACTATTAATAGCAAGTGCCAATATGTCTTTCCATTCACGTGCTCCTTATTAGAAAAATGAACAGTTTCTGTTATTGTGGAAACCGGCTTGCAGATCATAAAAAGACTCTGACAGCATTAATCTTTTAACTTCCTGAGCTTTGTTTGTGTCACAGCCTTTCTTTGCAATTAAGCTTAGTGCATATGAAGTTCACTGCCTGCCAACCCTCAGAGGACTGATACAGCCCAGGGTGGGAAACTCAAGCTCCTTTTACACTGACCTACCAAACTCTGACCCATCAGACCTGCCTGGTAAAAGTGAGAAGGTATTACAATTTCATTCAGATTGTGATATCTGAGCAATTCATTCAACAAGAGTAGCAATTATGCCTGATCCCCTCACCTTTCCCCCCACTTGTGAGCTGGACTGATGTGCCATGAAAAGGTAATTCTGAGTCACGCTGAACTCCATCATAGTGACCTGAGATGAAAGGTGCTGCATCTTGAAAAGGATCTTTAACAAACACCCAGTTTGTTCATTTTTATAGTCTAAAGCTCTGAAAGCACAGCCTCTTCACTCATAGATAAATATACACCACACTCCTGTTCACATGCAATCGGGATGATACACACAAAGACCTGATAAAAACATGGATATGGGAATGTTCCACAGTGCTTCCATGACCTCTGGTGCTCACCTGCACCAAAATATTTGATCTGTAAAATGTCAAAAGCTTCCTCTGTCCCTGGTTGAAGACGACAGGTGATGTTAACTGATGCAAACCGATCAATCCAGTCTGCCTAATCTGCTTTTATCTTATCAATACAAAATTAATTAAAAACAACGTTCTATAAATAACCAAATACAGCAACCAATGCAAGCAGCATCTAACCAGAGCAACTTTCTCAAAAAATAATGCTTTGGAAGCTGGTGGATTCACTGGGTCTCCCACTAAAAAGGACTTTGCTCTGCCTGTTGTGGTATTAGCACTTACTGCCTCTGACTTTACCACACACAGAGCTCACCAAACCTTCTCACCTGAATCATGTAAGAAAGGATGGCAATGCCACAGGACCTGGGGCTTCAGCAGCAGCTGCCTAAGCCCCAGCAGGGCTCTGTCCATGCCCACACAGGCAACCAGTGCTCACACCTGGGGCTTAGTCCCAGCTTAGTGCTTAAATATCAAGGAGACTGAGCTGGACACCTGCTGTCAGCACCTATTTCCAACTGCAGTGAGGATGCAGATGTCTCTAGGACTACTCTGCTTTATAAACACCTAATTTAGAGCTTGATTCTGTTCTGAGGGCAGCAGCAGTTCTGCTGCAGGGGGAAGCAGAGGTTTCAGAGTCCAGGGATGCTGCCCAGTGCCTGCCAGGGAAGTGCCCCTTTCCCTACGTGGATGGGCAGAGCTACCCTTCCTCTCCAAAAGAGCTGCACTCTGCCCTTCCCGGGGCCAACAAGTCACAGAAACCAGATGCAATTGCCAAGTTGTAAATCCTATTTAAAATCTTCTTACATGTTAAAAAAAAAAAACAACAATGCCAGGCTGGGGCAGTTATCAAGCTCCAAGTCAGCCCCCCACTTAGAAATTCTCTTTCTTATAATATACCTTTAAAATGGTTTCCTCTGCTCTGGCACTCCACTTTTGGTTTGGTTACATGCTCTCCCCCTGCCCCTGAATGCAGACTGCAGCTGCTGTGCTTTATGTAACACTGTTTTCTGCAGCGTCACAGAACCTAAACCCAAAATTCCAACGCAAAACCGCGTCTAAAGATTTGGCTTTCGGTGATTTTAAACGAGCACCTTCCCTCCCGAAGCCTCAGCTCCCTAAAGCCATATTCCTTGAGGCTGAAAACAGTTGAACTAGTCCTGAATCCCAGCTTTATGAAGCTGCTGCTGCCTTCAACACCCTTGGCTTGTCCTTGAGCTGGCTTTCTGCAGCCATGACTCACTGCTACGGCACTCGCTGTGCTGCCACCAAACCCAGCAGAGGGACAGGGATTGAACCCTGGAGGGACACCTCTGTGTGAGAGGGACAAGAGGGAGATTCCTGGGGCAGGAGGAAGGGGCACCAGGCAATCAGATCAGTGCTCCTGCTCTTTAAAAACAAGAAAAGAGGCATCTACAACTCAATTGTCCTGGCTTCCAAAGCACTTTCTCAATTCAGGTTCATTTACCTGTGGGGGAAAAATGGTACAGCCAAGCTTGGGCCTTACAAGCAACCACTCAAATGGGGGGAAAGGGCACAGCAGGAAGGATTTGAATCATACAGTATTAGGACAAAATAACAAATTGCAAACAGGTTGGTAATTAAGCTGTTTGCAGGATACTTTGCTCTTCACATCCCACATAACTGGATACTTGCTCTTTAGAAAGAAACTCCTTTAATGTTGTATGTATTTCTGGAAACTTTGGGGTACAATTTTCCTAGTGGCAGGAAATAGAGCCCCAAGTATTTTGGTGCTGCAACAGACCACGAGGACTTTTTTGAATAGTAAAATTCTGTCTGGAAATTGCCTTTGGATAGATGAAGCAAGCTGTCCAAAAGCTTTAATTCCGGGAATGATAACACAGGATGCTTTCTGCAACATATTTATTTACCTGAAAACCATATGTGGTGATTAGGTTGCTAGTTTCCCAGTGAATGTTAATAATCTGTGATCTCTGTGGTATCATCAAAGCTTCTCCTATTCTCTCCCTCTCCTATGTCCACTCAGTGCCTACAAATTCTGATTAGACATTAGGCCACTGTCTGGCACAGTGGGGATTGGAGTTATGATGGAAGACCAGCCAAACACAAACATATTGAAAAATCAAGCAATTTACCTCTCAATTTGGCATATGCCATGTTATACACAAGTCATTATGGGGGTCTGAGCTCATTCATTTCCCCTGGAGTTCACAGACAATGGTGGTACCAAAACCAATTGTGAAAGACCTCTTGTCCCCTGCCCACCCTGTGTCCAGCTCCTGAGCCAGCCAGGCATTTTTCCAGATGGATCTCCTAGCACATTTACACAAACAGCTGTCCTGACACTGAAAACTAGTGGCAACAAATAGCTGGAAACTAGAGAGGGTGACAAGTCACAGCTTAAAGCATCCAAACTGCTAAACAATGCATTTAGCATCAACAGAAAAGTCTTCAGAGAGTGTAGGTGTGCAAGCACCCACCTAACGTAGCATCAGTGCTGTGAAAACTCCTGAAATTAAAATTATTAACGTGCAGCACTTCGGTGGCAACCAGAGGTTTCCATGTTAATGGTCTGTACAAAAGCCAGGGATGGTAAAAAAGGTTCTGTTTATCCTCGTAGCAAGGATTGTTTATCCTCACAGCAAATGCAGCCACACACTTTGGGCTTTTACAGATCTAATGTTTGCATAACATAATGCTCAAGCCATTAACAGCGGGATCCTTCTTGACCCTTCCATGCCCAGGTATTGCCAGTGTTTGGATTTGCATTAATCTCAGGAAGTTTTATTCCTATGGAAAAGAGGAGAAACTGCTCTCTGTGGATTACACAAAGTTTGTGCAGCGAATGTCAGACCATGGATCACAAGTGTTTAGTCTCGCTCAGCTCACCCATTTCTTTCACATCGTTATGTCTTTATGCAAACAGGGATGGGAAGAATATACACAAATGTAGGAGCCATGTCAGGGACACCCCAGGGATGATGCAAGGGAAGAGGCAAGCCATGGATGAGAACACTGATGGCAAACATGAAACACAAAGCTCTGGTGTAGACTCACAGTATGTGCACACAGGAAAACCACCTCAGTGCATTTAACCTTTTTTTTTTTCCTTTTTTAAATTATACTCACACAAAAAAAGATATGATATCTTTAAAACAAAGGAACAGACTCTGGTGGAAATCCATCTCCAGAGAATGGAACTGCCCCACATGGCTCACAATGGTATAAATCAGTTTTTCCCAAGCCCAAAGTTTCTATAGCTCTTTGTGAGCAAACTGATTTAACACAGAAACTTAATGCAGTTTATCCAGAATTAATATACAAGTATGAGGAGGACACAGCACTGTGACTTTTAAAACTCTCATTTCTGACATGCAACACAAAATTAAGAGTGAGTAAAGCTACTATTTTAAGGGACATGTTGAATTCAGTTTGGTACTTCTCTTGTTGAGGATGCAACTGTTTTTGAAATTCTCAGAAAATTAAATATATTCTACCTTCCAGTTATTTCTGAAAATACAAGTAGTTGGAAAGATCACATGAAAGGTCTTCTATTTTGGATCTCTTCATGCCATAAACCTCTGAACCTGGAAAAAGCATCAGACCTCTAGGAATGATAAGCACAAGAGAATTAGCTTTAAATACCATCAGAAAATAAATAGCCACTGACTTTTGGATCTGAAGCTGAGAAAATAACATACATGCAAAGAGGGATTTAAGTAACTGTGGAAGTATTTTAAGTGTTCTAGGTGTTTTGTATTAATTTCTATCTCATTTTAAATCTTATTTCAGTTCTAATGGAGATTTCTAATGATTCTGCTGTTTAGCAGATGTTTCTTGCCCACAGCTCACACTCGCTTTTGCAGCAGACAAGAACTCTCAGCCAGGAAGTAAAACACTGTAAAAGCAAGTGGCAATACTTCTTTTTCTTGAAAAATTACAACTAAGCTGGACCTAAACTTTTTTTTATTATCAGCAAACTAACAAAATGTATGAATCCTGAGCATCCTTGGCAGTCTGCAACATTAAAAAAAAAAAAAAAAAAAAAGAAGAAGAAGAAGAAGAAGAAAAAAGCCAGAAGACACCATAGGGATGATTACACTTCAATTTAATACTAATTTCTAAATAATGAACATTCATTCCTTTTCCAACGAAGGTCATTACAGTGTTGTATAAATATATATATAAGGCAAAAAGCTGCAACTTACTAGTAAATTATTAATCCATTCTCTCTAATGATGCTGCTTACAAAAATTGGCTCAAAAATCAAATTAAGAAAATGGTTGACAACAAAACCCCTAAGAAACACTTGAAAGTTAAAAAATCTGTGGTGCAAAGTTCACTTCTAATTTTTATTATCATTCAGTCTTGGTCCCAGTGTCTGAGTGAATTTTTGTAAGACTTCATAACTTCTCTCACATGGGGTTGTAAAAGTTGTAGCACCAGGGAAAAAAATCTAGTTTCCTAAGATTTTACAATCTGAATGTAACAGTAAAATCTTGTAGATCCCATAAAGGAGGATCTGCAGCTGTAACTCTGCACACAGGGACAACCAACACACAAACTCTGCAATCTTTGAGTAGACAGAACAATTCTGACTTACTCCTTTCAATTAAATCCATGGAAAAGTTGGCTTAAGAACACAACAAATCAAAAATGACAATGAGAACCACTTAATACTTTTCCTTGGGTAATTTACTATTCCAGCCAATAAAAAGGATTTGAAATATTTTTGTCAGAACTCAGGCTGATTATTGGCTTTTCTTTGGCTTTACAGCACTAACTGTGGGTATCAAATCTTGAAGCAAAAAGGGCCAAATTCTGTAGTGCCTGAACACTGATAAATGTTAGATAAGTCTGGAATCTGGGGGTCAGATTTTTAGAGATATTTTACACCACGTGCTACTGCCACAAAATCTCCTGAAAAAACAAGATGCAGCAAAAATCAAATCCTCCTGGCATTTGTGTTCCTTGGAGCAGACAGGTGTGGGGAAGGCCACAAAGAAAAATAAAGGACACAGAAATGAAGGAATGAAATCACCTTACTTATAAGGGAAAAGAATACCCTATAAATGGGCTCAAGTTTAAAGCCCCCACAGGGATGTTATTTGATCCAATTTGAGCTCAACATCTCCATTAAAAATACAAGATAGAAGCAACTCATTTATATACTTTGATTTACAAATCTAAGGATGAACACCCTGACTGGGGGATGAAGTGGGTGGGAAGAGGTTGCAGTGCAGGTGCAAAGTCAGCAACTGCTCTGAGGGTGCCCAGGGCACCCAGAGGAAGAGGGGGCTGCATTGGAGCAGAAGCAGATTCCCTGCACAGCACCCACTAAAGCTGAGGGAAACCCTTGCAGAGCCAGCAAGGGATCTGCTGGTGTTGAACCAGCATCCCCTGAGGTGCCTGAGCTGTCTCCTCATTTCCAGAGCACCCTCCAGCACTTGCACTTTAAAAGCTTTTGTAATTATTAAGGACATTCTTCCATTGTCATCCTCTTTGTTCAACCCCAAACAGCCCATGGAAGGGTGCAAAATGATCCTTGAATACACAAGCAGGTGGGTTACACCTGCTCCCAGGAGCAACAGAAATGCTCTCCAAAGCTGCTCCAGCCCCTGCAGCACAGGCAGAGGTTGTTATTAACACATTGTCTTGGCTCTGCAGTTCCCTTTGATGTTTCATAATCCTAAGTACTCTGAAAACTCACTGAAAAACAGATTCCTCCTACTAGAGATCTGTCTCATCCACCAGGCAGCTCCTCTGCATCTAAAATTGATCCCCAAGAGAAAGGAGTGATGGATGGCTGAAGAAGACTGTGGCAACAGGAATGACCAGAGCCAAGGACAGCAGTGTTTCCACTCTCCAGATCATTGCAGTGAGCTCTCCAGGATTTGCTCAGCATTAATCTTGATATACTCTCAATCATTTCATCTGCATTGGCTATAATTACTGACAAATAACTTGCACATAATGAGAAATAGCTTGTCAACAACACTTCATTGCTCTCCAGAGTGGCATGTGAAGCGAATCACACAGCACACACATATGCACACAGACAGACTTGCAAAACCAAACCCCTCCCAGTACCAGAAGGAAGTTTTCAAATGATGCAAACGTGACCTTGCTGCACACATCTGTTTATATTCCTACAAATAGGAACTGGGGAGAAACCCCCAAACCATCAGGAGTATGTAGATCACATATGGCACTGAAGGGCAGCACTTGCTCAACTTAAAAATAACTTGTCTCTTTGTATAAGCATACAAAATGCCTGTATCCTGAAGGTCATACTGAATTTCCAGATTAGAGGTCTAGCTGCTAGGAAATGTGAAGAATTCCAAAAGGTGGGGAAGCCTAAGAGGACCCACTGGGGAGTTTCATCACCACTGTTTAGCATCACCACTCGAGCTGGGAGGTGGGAGCAGGAAAGCAGCTCCAGCTGGGAGCCAGATACTGACTCCATTCAAATGCTCCCACATCCCTTTGGAAAGGATGCAAAAGGATAGGAACAGCTGTAAGTGAAAGTAATTCATCAGCTGAACCTGATGCCCTGGTTTTCCACCCCACAGAGATAGCAGCACCAGTGTGCACACAGCCTGGGGAAGTTAAAGCAGGTCACTGCTGGAGGAGGATGGGACCAGCTCCAGCCTCTACAACCAACCTCCCAAGCCTTATCTCATTATTCCTCGGGGAAACCAGAGATTTCCAAGTCTTTTGCCGAAGAGAAAGTGGCAAGCAGGTAAAAAGCTCTGTGTTTGATGACAGGAGACAGGAGATAACAGCGGTTTGCTGGTGCCAGATAACGTTACCACTGAGCTGCAGGTCTGGAAAACAGAGACAGGTCTGGAATCTGAGCTGGTGGAAATTTGTGCTGGTGCCTTTAATTGCATGGGTTTTGCTAGAGAAGAAAACTTTGGCACAGCCCTTTCCTGGGGCACCATTGCATATAGGGTTAATGCCTCTATTTAAATTACAGCGAAATTTTAGGGAAATACTCCTAAGTATCCAAAGCTTCAGCTGGTTTTTAAACACGATGGCCACGTCAAGGAATTTATGCAAGACGTGAGGATCGAGCAGACTGCTCTGCCAGCGAGCTGAGTCAAGCATTTGCAGTTTGCAGCAGAGGTCTTGAGGAGAATTCGTGCAGTTTTAATTCCTTCCAGCGGAGGACAGTGGTTTACAACAGAAGGAGCCGAATGGCTGCATTGCATCCGGAATTACCCATGTTGGCAGCGCAGGGATACTCATCCCCCGGGTCTCATGTGAGCTGAGGATGGAAAGCCCCAGCCGAGGCTGTACCTGGGTTGGTCCAAACATCAATGTTTGCTTAAAATTTTCCTGGAGCTCTCAAACGATCCCCATTTGGGGGGTTCGGCAAGGGTGAGCTGATGGCAAAATCACAACTCATCATCACATTCCTAAGCAGGGATAACTGGAACCAACATGCAGAATGCTGAAATACTTTAAGACCTTTTTTCTTAGCTATTTGTAGGATTCGAGGTGTATCAATTTAACTGTACAATACAGTGATTTTCTGTCTGAGGCTGCACCACTTTAAAGGCTTGATTTCCACTGGGAAAAAAATCTCTTATGTAATATTTAATATTTGAAATAAAATGCTGAGAAGGCATGGATCTTAATTATTTAGCTTCTGACACATACCCTCCCTTTAAAAATTCAGCGTCTGACTGCAGATCTGAAAGACTTTCCTATAAATAAGTTATCTTCTCTGAAGCTGTAACAAATTTCAGAAAGCATTGCAATGGTTCTTAGCTGATCAGAGGAAGCACAGGACTATTAAAAGGTAAAAACACATGTATTTGAATATTATTTTAACACAGAAAACCATTCCAGGTTGCTGTAATTAAAAAAAAAAAAAAAGCTTAGAGAGAGCAGCTTTAAAAAATGGCTTTCCCTACTCCAAGTATTTTCTTTCCAACAAGTCCAGCACAAGACTGAGGGAGGAGTTACAGTTTCTCTTATCTCCAACGGACCTGTTTCTGCAGTAAGTATCTTCTAAATGGAAAGCATTCTAAATTAATTAAATAAACCTCAAGAGGCAGTAAACTAATTACTCTGGGCATACATAAGATGCTGTTGAGTTAAATCTCCATGAACACGAGTTAAGTTTCTATTGACATACTGGGCCAAATTTATTGCCAGAGAAATTAATTTCAGTGGAGTTAAGCCAAGAGTGAGTTTTTCCTCATCAGGTAGAAATAAGTCTGTCGTCTGAAGTGTGAGGACTTGGTGCCTCTTGGGAAAATCATGTTGCACTTCAGTTTTACAGCTGACGACTCTTGCACTCTCATGTGCTTCAAAATGCACAGAATTTTGTTTAACCACCCTATAGCTGGTCTGTCACATGTTAGCCCTGACTCAGCACAGAGGATGAAATGAGTACTGCTCAGTTATGGAAATAATTATTCCTGAAGCTTCCCTGCAGCATACAGGGTTCAAGTACAAGCAGGAGGCACAATCCTCATGTCCAAATCCAACATGATCCCACAAAATGTCTTTGTTGTCTACATTTAACCTAAGAGAGCTACTTTTGAATGAGTTATCTCAGAGACATTTTCATCCACTGCATGGATTTTGCAGCTTTTCCTATTTAAAAAATAATCATTCACCTAAATTCTATAACAACTGTGTTCTACACAGGGGCTACAGAATAGCATATGTTAATATTTAAATTATTTTGTACAGAGGAGCAGAACTAGAATTGCTTCCACTTACTAAGCAACAGGCATACTAAGAACAAAACTGCTGTCTCTAGGTGAGCATTACAAGTCCCACCAGCTTAGGAGACAGTTCCCAAGCTCCTTCAGCTCTAAATGTTCACCTGAGGTAATCACAGAGTCCTTCCCTGTGTTGTCAGGGCAACATCCCATCCCACATGCCAGGACAGCATTCCCAGAATTGTGGGGGACTCTACACCATCATACTTAGTGCTCATTAGAATTAACCTTCCAGACCACTGTGCCACTGAATCTTTTCTTTGGAGCTTCCCAAAGCCTTCTGTAGACAATTTGGGAATGTGTCAGGGAACTCCTCAACAATCTAAAGGTAAAACTTTCTTCCTGTTTAATTTACTGCCTGCTACTTTCCACCAACCTCTGGTTCACACAAGCACCTCGAACAGAAATCTATTTTCAGCATGGCCAAAAGAAATTAAAGAAGTGCCTGAGGACAAAGCAAAGCAGGCCTTGAATCAGCAGCTATTCAGAAATAGCATTTGTGGGAACTGGCACAGCTCCGTGGAACCAAGGGAACCCCCTGGACTCAAAGCAAAGGCCTCAAAACACCCTTCATGTTTTCTGAAGTGCTAATATGTCAGTCACCCCACTTCTCCTGATGAAGTCATTCTGAATGTATCTCTACTCTGTGATATCAATGCTATCACGTCAACTTGGTTTTCAGGAGTCCTTCCTTCACCGTAAGACAGAAAAATAAATCAGAACTCAGCCTGACCCCGGGTCACCAGGTTACAGAGCAATCACCACCCCTGCATCCTACATAATATGCAAGAGAAAGTGGAGCTTAGACAAGGCAGGTTAATCCCAGTGCCCTTGGGATCACAGCCTGGTGGCTGCACCTCCCCTGGCCCCACATCACCTGGTTTCCCCTTAACAGTGGGGCTGCCTCAATCCTATTTAGACTTTCTCATCACTACCATGGCAAATGTAACCTGAGTGTGGCTCTGAATACCTCTCTGAAAAAGAGCAAGTTAAATTGCATTAGGGAAACATCCAAAATTACTGGTTTTAAAATCCAAACCCCCCCTGCAGAGTATTATGGTGATCACTGAGAAAATTGCTATAAGAGCCAGAAGGTTGTTTTCTCAGCAATACCAAGAGGATCTTTTCCATTGTTCTGCCAAGACTCGCAGCAGTCACAGAGATGTTTGGATTTTTCTGAGGTTCATCACTGCACTACAGCTGCTGTTTCAGCCAGAGAAGTGTGTCAGCCTCCTGGAGAGCCTTAATTAAATAAAAGGCAATTTTGAGGGTGGGGGGAGTATCATTAAAAAGTGAAGCCTTGCTATTTGGATGTCAATTTACACAAAGCTATATTGCTCTTTGATTATGTTTATAAATTGCCTTCAAATCAAAAGAAAAATTATCACTGAATGATTCTGTTGAACTGATTTATCCCCAGAGTTTAGGCTGAGATGGTCACTAATTTATGTTATTTTTCATCGCATTTCCTCCAAGAAAGAGCAAATTCCCAAATTTCAAGCACAGGAGTCTTTCCTTCTTAGATGTTTATCTGATGTTTCCCATCCTCTAATGCTGCTCCCAACAAAGATGAACCATGGTGCCCATTTTCTAGGGGTGACACAGAGGAGGAACTGGAAGATGCTGTTGGTTACAAGGAGTAACCAAAGCCCAAGGGAGTGGCAACTCTTGTCCAAGAAGCAGCAGCTTTCCAATTACAGGTTATTGAGAGAAATGTTCCCTGTTAAAAATTACACAGGCACTGAAACCATCTCCAATATTAAAGTGTTGTCAATGCTCAAAGTACCAGTTGACTGTACAAAATGACAAGTATCCAGGCTCATCCCTTGCAACAACTGGCATCTGCTTTGGAGTCGTTTGAGTTGGTTTGAATGGCACTAATTAGAAGTAGTTACACATAAATGACATCCCAAAGACTTGACACAATAAACATTGCTATCTAGTGCCATTCATTTGCTCTTCCCATTCAAATATACACAGTATTTACGATAATTTCCATGTTCACTGCCACCTTTATCCCACAAATAAGGTCATGAGACAGACAGACAACAAATATGTGAAGCACCACATGGAAGCTGAATACATAATAAGTTATCAAATCCTCCTCAAAGAGTGTAGGCCAGGATTTTGATTGCTTCTCAAAGTTGTAAATGTACCTCTAAGGATGTGGATTAGAAGGCTGTCTCCTACTTAACCTCGATAAAAAGCCATTAGGATTCCTGACCATCACCTCTCAGTGAGCATCAACCAGCCAGACACCTTTACAAACACTACCAGAATTCCCTGTCTCTTCCTCTGCTCTACATGCACAGTGAAAAACAAAAATATTTCTATTTTCTCATGGACATAGACCACTAGGAAGGAAAATGAAGATCTGAGCTACAACAAGAAACTTCTCAATTTTTCTTCTGCTGACTGAGTGTCCTCTGTTTCTGCACAGACAACAGCCATGGCCATCTTACAGGGCAAAAAGCTTCCTGTGCTCTAAAGAGTAGATTAAAAAAGCCAACACCTTGAAGGCTCTTCATAGTTTTCAGAAAACATCTTTAGACCCTGGGTGGGTCTAAAATGTCAAAGCACAGGGCAAATGGTCATGCCCAGCAGTGCAAAAGACAGACCTAGAACGTGGTGGATGGAGAAGTCAGAGACAGCAGAGCAGAAGGTTTGTGGCACTGACACAGTGTTTTATGCAGTGACAATTAAGATAACTAGTAGATGGAGCTGCCTCAAGAAAAGGCAGCAACCACCTAGTGACTTTCTTTGATTTCCATCACCCTGTATTTTTAACTTTCCACTGCCCTTTTTAGACTTACAGCTTTTTTAATCCCTATTTCACTGCACGTGGCTCTACCACCTCACACAGACTCTCTCACAACTGTAGTGGCACAACACTACTTGCAAACCCCTTTAAATAGTGCTGTTGATTAAATAACTCATCGCTAATGTGATTTCAGGAATGCAGAGTGTCTCCTAAGGTGCAGCCTTTGACACCAGTTGCAAATATAGAACAGGAAATTAAGTCAGGCTGACAGAATTAAATCAGTAACTTCGAATGCAATGTCAAATCTCTGACAAACTGCACACTTACCAAAGAATAAACTGCTTACTAAAGGATTAAAAATTTCAGTTTTCTTAATGATGTTTTTGGGCATCACATTCTGTGCATGGCTTTGTAGAAGATGCAAAGAGAACCACCCCAATGGATCACATCAAAACAGAGTGCTCACCAAAGACTGCTGGGACCCATCAAAATGCTGAATCCCTTCCACCACCTTTGAAAAACTTGCATGAGCAGCTTCATTTTCACTGTTACAGATCTCAAAAAACAAATGCAGACCTCTCTTGTTCTTAACTACTCCCATTCCCAGCTTTAAAGGGGCACACACTTCCAACAGCTTGACAGGAAGGCTTTGGAGTCTTCATTTGTTGTAGTCACAGCACAATAGCAAAACTCCCTGTACACTGAGCAACGTCACCATGGAACAAAAGAGGATGAATAGAGTCTTGATTTTGTGTCCCTGCTCATATCACAGAGCACAGGAGGCTTTAACAAAACAACCACAGATGAACCATTTCTCAGGCACTAATTAATTCTTTTCCAGAACAGAGCCAGTTAACGCACAACCTTCTTTTTACTTAATGCCCAGTTTAACTCTCCCCATGGATGATCCAATGCAAATTAAACCATTTGGGCACATGCCAAGATTTAAGCAAACCTTGTGTATGTGCTTTAAATTAAGTAAATGCTCAAAACCATTCTGAAGGTCTCCCAAGGAATGTCTGATGTGAACCACACACAGCCTGTGACTTTGCACATGCTCAGCTTCCAAGACACTGCAGAGTGCTGTGTTGTGCCTAACACAATTCCAGAGAGCTGGGAAATATTCCTTAGAACAACCTCGTGGTTTTGAAAAACCCTCATGGTTCTGTGCCACGAATGCCCTGCTGTCCTCAGCACAAGGACACTTGGTAGTATTTGACAAAAAGAAGTGTTTTACCAGTGTACATGCCTGAATTGTGCTCTCCAACTCCATTTTATTTAAGTCAACTCTTCATAGAGGAGTTTCTGAATTCATTTTCACCAATAACTGTGTAGTCTTCAGAGTATAAAATTGTTGAAATCTCAGAAGAAACATTCTTAGTAAAGCTTGTCCTGTTAGACAATATGAGATTAAACCTGATTTTATAAACTCAGCATTACAAATACCCAGCAGACCACACTGACATTTTCAAAACCACACAGTATTTGGACTGCTGACTCAAAGACCATTGACAGAACTTTAGCATATTTTACCAAATCAGAAGTCAAAGCATGCTAAAGATTGTGCAGAATTCCTTTTCATTAACCTTGATGATTATATAATCAGGTGCTTTTCAATATCCCAACAGCATCTCTGTTCATGGGTCCCTGGAAAAGACATTCTCAGTGTATCCCTGCCCAGAGCAGCTGACTATTCTTCCTTTCCATTGAAAGACCAGTCCTGAGAAAATAGATCTGTCTTTTCCCCTCAAGGTTCTTTGTTTTGACAAAGCAATTCCATTCCCCAGGACTGACACAGTTCCCCAGGACTATTAAAGCCAGCATTTCATTCAAGCAGCTGTTGGGATGATGACTATTAACTAGATTATGTCTTTTTTTACCTTGTTGCCCAAACAGTTCTCTCATCTAACCAGCTAGAAAGCTATTTATGACAAATCCACAAATTATGTCTGATATACATGTATGTAAGGATATTCATATTGGCAACATTATATTCTAGGAAATACTGGGTCAACAAGTGCTCCTAACTCATGCTCCTTATATCTGCATTCATCAGCCTGTTCTGAAGATGAAATTTTGTTTAAGAAATTCTTTTATTCACTACTTCACTTTTAGCAGCCTAACTCTTAGGAATTATATATTAAGGTAAATTAATTTCAAAATCCTTTGCCTTCATTTGAGATTGGCAAAGGAGCAAGTGAATCAAGAAGCAAATGCAATATAAATTAGGATGTGAATGTTAAGGAAATATAGTAAAGTGTCAAAAGACAGGGTAGAAGTGTTGTTCACTTCTTTTTATCATTACGAAATGGGCACGATTTCCCTACAAATCTTTGGAACTGTGCAAAGGATTCATAGGAACTGTTGAAAGCACAACAATCCTTTCAAATACCTACAGGTTACACCATAAAACCTGCTCCATATCTGCTCTGTGGGGCAGACAATCAGCATTTTATTCCCTCACAGAAGATTCTGAATGAGTTAAGAATAAGGCCATTCTGTTTCACAGTGATTATATATATATATTATATATATATTATATACCATAAGTGCTAAAGAATATCCAAATGCAAATGTGAATGACCACATTTCACTATCGTGAATTTTTAATTGCACTTTCAATTGTGAAGCTGCTACTCTAAAAAGCAGAATAAAAGCACCATCCTTGAAGCAAAGTTGTAGACAAGAACCCATGCTCTTAAGAGCAATTTCCATGTGGATCCATGATGTGCTGAACTGCTTTTCAGACAAGTCTATCCATAATAGATACACACACCTACAAAACTTCAGTGTGTTTTCAACAATTGCCCTTACACAATGTCTTCCTTTGTGCTCTGGAATAACCACATTCTAAGCTAAAAATAATTAGAAGCAGGAGCAAAGCATGACAGTGAGCAGCACCAGTATTTCCAGGCCATCCAACTGTTTCCTAGCAGCACCTTTTTGGTTTGGTTTGGTTTTCATGGTTGGGGTTTCCTGTGTTTGTTTGTTTGTTTGTTTTAAAGCAGTTCAGTTTCTGAAGTTAGAATAGTTATAATAACGATGCAAGTGTTTCCCTAGAGACCTTGGAAATAACTACTGACCTCTGCACACAAGCATCTCCTTCCTACTCAGAAAAGCAGCAGGATTTGCAAGGCCAATCTTCCTTCCCTGGCAGTCAGGTACTTCTGCTATGGAGCCTCCTGACTGTGTCCAGCTGTGAACTGTGGTGGAACACTCTCAAACTCCTGCCTTCTGCACTCAGAACAAGGCACTGACCTTGCCACTGCATCGAATAAACTCTAAATATAGAAGGATTTCTAAGTATTCCAATGTTCTTTCACCAGTTAACTGTTAACTCATGACAACAGGCAAGCTTTGTCCCGAGGCACACGTTTTTCCTCTGTTGTCCTCTTGTTCCAGGTTAGAATAAAATTGGTAAAGAGTCAAGATGACATTCAGTTTGCTTCTCGAGGCAGCTGCTTGGTTCCTGGGGGGGAAGGTAAGAGGCACCCAGGACTCATGATGCAGTCAACAGTTCTGATTTTGCAAGTCAGATCTTATTTATCACTCTCTGGGCCCGTGTTTTGGTTTTGTAACAGACTATATATGGATCAGGGATATTGGAATTACAGCCATATGGATGCTCAGGATGGAACTAAAAGGTGGCACCTGCAGAATTGTTTGTGTCCAAAAGATCCTAATAGAGAGCAGCAGTGGGAAGGAGGGAGAGGGAGGAGCTCAGGAATCCTCCTTAGCAGAGCCATATGCAGAAACATCCAGAAGAGCTTTGCATATGTTCAATCACATGTATCAGTACAGTATTTACACAGAATACTGTGGTGTTACTGCACAATAACAGCTGTTGCTAAAAGGAGATAAATATAAACATTACCCACCCCCACCCCCCCAGCCCTTCATTAGATTTGTAAGATTCTCAGATCTGCTTTAAGCAATTTCTAATTTTTCTTCGTCTCCTGGTAAGGTTTAGAGACAGTGAAATAAAATTGCTCTCTTCTACTGCCCTATAGCTGCTACAGAAAATGCCTGGAATGCTGTGAGCAGCTGAAGCAGTCGAGTTTTAAATTCTGTCCAGATTCATAGATAGCTGTTCTTTCCTATCTAACGATCAGGAGAACTCCTGTAGGAGAAAAATCTGTCTCCTTCACCATTTTGCAACATTTAATTCCCCTCAATAAACAGATCTTCTCAAAGACTCAGTCCAACCACTGTTTTCCCTTCATGAGTATCCATGAAGGTGTTAGGAGGGAGCTCTTCCCTGTCAGATCCTCAGCATGTGCTGGAGCCTCTCCCACAGCTGTTCCCAGCCATGGACAAGACTTTTCCAGGCTCACCTGCACTTCTATTTCCTTTGGGGATCTCTGCATTTGTTTCGTTCTTCACCATTCAATTCAGCTCTTTAAACTCTCCTGTTATGCACGAAAAAATGACATTTGGGATGAGGGCTTTTAGTAGCAATAGAGAATTTCCTGCTTCCTTCCTGAAGACACTCAGTCAGGGCCTTCCTTCCCTTCGTCCAGTACCACAGAGTTCATCAATCTTGGGCTGTTGATCATGTATATTTTATTTTGGTTTTGTTCCTTTTTTTCCCTTCCCCCTTCCCTTTCGAAATTGTACATATATTTTCAATTGTATATAAATGTAATATAAGTGTAAATATATTTATATATATATATTGCTTTAGCTCTCTCTCTCGTTTTGGTTCTCTTGGGTTTTTTTTTCTCTTCTCCCTTGGTTTTGGGAGAGGGGAAGCTCTTGTGGTGAGGTTTGGAGCCTTGACATGGAGCCAGCTTAAAACCACCTCACCTGCAAAGGAGTCACAGGCTTGTGCTGGATGAAGTAAAGATGCCTCACTCTAAAGTGCAGCATCTAACCCAGACAGAGCTTGGCCTTAGACACCCTCCCCTTGTTTCAAAGAGTGTCCTTCAGTGTAAACACCTGAGCAAAGTGCTGAAAGCAATAAAAATTACAGTGTCCTAGAATACGAAAAATCCACGAGAAGAACCCCCTCAGGAAATGTTGTGCTGCCTGTTCAGTACTGATCTCCCAAAATTTCCATGTCCCGTGATTCTTGTTTTTTTATATTTTGGATTACAGCTGGAACTCTCTATTATTTTAGCCCACATTTTAGTAGCAGCACTGGAGCACTTAAAGTACCAGATCATAGGTTACTTTAAAATGAGGATTTATAGAGGGCTATAAATCAAAAGGTACAACAAGGACATTTAATAAAGATAACATTGTTATCATCAAATGTAACATGGATTCTAATACACAAAGGGCAATCGTTTTTCCACATAAAAGGCTTTCTGCAGGAATTTTGCCCACAGTTTGAAGCTAAGAATTACTAGAATAATAGTAAGTTGTTCCTGGAAATTACTGAGCAAATAATCTTTTTTATTATGAAGTGTGGAAAAGATAAACACCCATGTACTGCACTGGAATCTGTAACTATATTCACCTTTGGACCACATTGTTGGCATACTGCTTTGTCTCTTGCCTCTAAACAACTAGGATTTAGGGAATGCATCACAAAACAAAAGCAGGATCCATCAGAATTTAACCTTACACATGTGCAGAATTAACACTTCAAGAACAGGAACTGCCACCTGAATCTAGCAGTAATAACCTGCCTGAAGTTGCTGGTAATTATGTTGAGGCTGAATATGGAATAGAAAAGATTTCATCTTTCCTGCTGGTACCCTGGCTAATAATAATATTAACAAGCAAGGCTTAAGAATGATCCATAAGGGTTCTATTCTCTACTTTTTTTTCCAATATTGCTGTAAGGGTTTCTTTAAAATAGTTCCATATTTTGCAGTAAAATGCAAATCTATGATACTTTCCTTATTAATAAACAACTGAAATGTTTGTGTGAAAGAAAGCAAGATTTATGTCTCATATCCTAACAGATAAATTACTTCTCCAGTTTAATGGAAAATGTGACATTTCTACCTTCCCTTCAACACAACCCATGATCTGAGTTTAAGCCAGGAACTTCAAATATACTATTGCACATGAATTACTTCAAATACTGATCCCCTCAAATGAAATATTATTGGAGGAATATAACTAGTCCCTACCTGACCAACAAAAATAGCAAAATGCTCGAACAGAACGAATATGGACAAATCTGAGTGGCATTAAAAATGCTTTGCTGTTCCAACACTGAAACACCTGATCCAAAAGCAATCCCTGTGGTAACACACACTGTGCACAATGTCTCTCCAGTTTCAAGAACGAACAAGCTGCCATAGGTGGACACTCTGAAAAGACTCCACAAAAACATTTTTTGCCTTCCAGAAGAGTCCTGCAGCTTCCTCAGGTGTATTTGGGTTGAAAGTGTCCCAGACATACCCCGACATCAGGCAATAATATTGATGGTATGCATGTCAAGGACACCCCGTGCCGAGCCCAGGCTTCTCAATTATTAAAGGCACAATTTTCTTCAGGCATCTTTTTCGGCATAAAATTCTGGGAACAAACACCTCAACCCTCTCAGGTGCACTTATCTATAATTCACCATTCCAAGTTTCAGCTGACTGAACGTTTGCAGGGAAAACCACAGCTTGCCACAGTTTTTGTCCATGCAAGACAACAGCCAGAAGTGGAAGGCACCATATTGGGTGTAATTTTGGCTGAACAGAGGCAGCTGATGCCTAGAAAAGCAATATAAATATACAGTTCTGAAACTCACTACACCTCTTCATGAAAACAAAATCCAGAAAGCACAGCAACTCATCAGTTATTTGGAATAAAGAAGGAAGCAAAACCGCTTTTAGTTTTGAAACAACAGGTGAAAAACATAATTTTGAATAGGATCTGAACAAAACAGTCAAAATACAAGATTCTTCTTCCAGGAAAATCTCTTGAGAATAACTCCTAATCACCACATTGCTGAGTCTGTCCATTGTAACAATTAACATCTCTGAAGGTTGGAAAACTTTAAAGTTTTCCATCACTTCTCTTATTCTCTACAAAACCACAAAGTAAAAATGACAACATCTTGAGAACCAATGCCATACAGTCATGCAGATATGTAATTTGTTCATTTTTCCTTTGAAGCCTTTTCAGACACAAAGCATTAGACTAGCATTAAACAGCTGGTAGGACTTAAAAAAACCTATTTCTGAAGTCCTGCACTTGCAGTGGATTTTTCCAGATCTCAGCAATACAACTACCCCATCCCCACTGATCCCACGTGATGAAAATCTGATCTGTAAATGGCAGACAGTCCCCCTTTTCTGTTCATGAAAAGAAGAAATATCCATTCCTAGATCTGTGCTTGTTCCTACTCAGCCAAGCCAAACACAACCCAAGTTGTGCTCGCACCAGTTTGAGAACTTGGATTACTTCAAAGATACCTGCTGCTATGAAATTTAAAGCAGTTTGATGTGGGCTGCAATGGATTTTGTAAATGAGTCTTCCTTCCATTTACAGGTCAATAAAGTGCACATGGAAACAAAGCATTCCCAGCCAGCCATCATTAAGTTATTCAGCAATGCAGGCAACCCCCAGTCAAAGGTAGTTCAAACACCACCTTTACTTGATCCTCCTCTAAACAGGGTATTCCAGAATTAATGCCTCCCTGTTCTGCACTAGCCAGAGCTTGAAATTTAGATACCAAAACCCAAGGTTCCAAAGTTTAAAAGCCTACTCAGGTGTGATCTCATTCACAGATCACTCCCAGAGCTCTTTCTTACCATGGGAATCACTGTTTTGATCTGGTGGCTGATGCAGGTCTACATACACCAAAACCCAGACCCTACTGCAGTGGAAAACTCCCAGAACTGAATATTATCTTTGCCTGCAGGCCATCTCACAGTGCCTGTTTGGGGGTTCCCAGGTGTTAGTTTAACTCTCACAGTTTACAGTGGTTCCAGGTTTTGTTTTTGCTGTCTAACCTCTAACTCTTGTTCTAATTCCCTTCAGCCTTTTTTGTGTTGCAGGAACATCTCCAATATTTCTATGACAAAAAAGCTCCTTCAGAACCTTGTCTCAGGAACCTCTTTTGTGTCAGGGTGAAAAAAACACAACAGCCACAGTAAAAGATGTTCCTTTCTGTGTAAAGCAGCTCAAGCTTATGAAGAACAAGCATTTGAATTAGGAGTAAGTGCTACCTTATAAAATCAGGCCAATATTTCCAGTGTTTGAAATGCATATTGCTGTCTCTTTTTTTGGCAGTCCCATCTCTGCAGTGTTCAAAAACAAATCCATTATAGGTACTGACCACGATAAGATTTAAAATGAAAGTTGCCTCTGCCTTGCTCTGCATACCTATATTTTTGTAGACAATTCCTTCAAACATGGTATTCCCCAAATGAGGGTAGTTTTCTCAATTCAGTCTTCTAAATATCCCATGTTCTCTAGAAGAACTGTGGTTCATATTTTGCATTGAAAAAAAAATAGTTTGGGAATCTAATCTGTCCTTTATGGTTCCTGTCTTCCTTCTCCTTCTACAAGGAGAATCTTCCAGGTTTTTAGTTAGTCAGAAATGGTAACATGGTTTGTTGATTGATGAATCTTTTTTTTTTAACATATCTTCTAATAAAATCTCGTTTCAATTTTAGTTCTCAGAAGTTCTTAATATTCTTAAGCATTTCAGTAATTTCCTTTTCCAGGAGTATTACTGCTGCCTTTAAAGATTCTAGGGGGGTTTTCTGCCAGAAGATGGATGGAAAGAGAGGAGTAACTGTAATCATACTCACTTTAGAATGTTACTTTTCCAAGCTAGATACTATAAAAACATCATATATACAATATTATTAGCATTATCAGTGTTTAGAGAAGATATTCTGAGTGAACGATTAAATTTTCACTCCATCTAAACAAAAACACCTGAACTGAAGAAAAAAATTTGTATTTATTTGTGGAGATCAGAAGTCAAGCTGGAAGCAAGAAACAATTTTCAAAGATGTTTGGCAGCATACTAAATTCCCCTGAGCAGAACACACAAAACTGAGTCAACAGAACACTGAGGAAGATCCATTTTACCCCTGTCAGACATACTTTTTAATACAATCAATCCACACCTAAAAATTTTCCTCTCAGCCTGCTAGCCTGGCACTCTCGATGCTTTATTTAGGCAAATTGGTGGTTTAGGGTTCTTTCATTAGAATGACTGCAGCAAAGTTGTCAGCTCCTCAGGTGCTGCCAAGGTGGCATTTATCAGTTGCTGACTGAGATTTAGGGAAAGGTCAAATCCTTGGGTGTTTCTGCAGACTGAAACTTCTGCATTTTCCCTCCCCTCAAAGGGATTAGAGTGAAATTCCAGCAGGCTGCCCAGAAGGATGAGTATGAAGAGCAGCCTCAAGCAGTGAATTGGAACAGATTCCCAGCAGGAAAGCAGATCCAAGTGAATGAACTCTTCGGTAATAACTAACAAGCAGTGTCCTGTCTGATGATGATAAACACAGTTGCACATAAAGGCCTAGGTCTAGTTGGTTCTCTTATTTGACAGATGCTTCTGGAAAAGCAAACTCACTCTCTCCTCCCTAGAGAGCACCTTAGACCCAGCCCTGTTGTACAAAAGAGTTAATTTGAATAAACATTGGCCAATTCTGTTGGCTATTAAGAGCAGCATTGATGTCTGGGTTGAACTCCACAGACTGTTTAGGGCCCTGCTATCATAACATTGGTCACAGTTACAAACCCCCAGTCAGATCTGTAATTTAACAGGCTGTGCCTGGAAAGGCAATTTTGTCTTAAAAGTTAAGCCAAAAAAGATGAAAAAGGAAAAAAAAAAAAAAAAAAAAAACACAGAAAAACACACCACAACCAACAAAAGAGCCTGAACAGTTTTTCCCATATTAATTACACCCACAGCAGAGAATTTCATGCAAATGGACTCTTTTTGCATGAGCTGTGCTGCTTTTACCCCCTGTAAATAACAGCCAAACAGAAACCAAAACTGGTGCAGGGGGAACTTTGCCATCACGTTTCCTGCTAAACATCTCCAAGCACAGCACAAGCTATAGAATAAAGGCTGCAGCCTTTGGTAAACTGGATGAATGCATTAATTAATTTTGCCTGCCAGCTCACCTTACTTACACATCCTGCCTCAATATTAAATGGAACGTCAGGTGCTCACCTCTGAGAAGACAGGGACATGCTCGTTAATTAGCTGGGCTTGCCAACTGCCTTTAATGAGTTGTTGGATTACTGAATAAACCAGTGTTTGGCTTTCCAGTGAGGCTACTCTGTACTGAGCTGAACACTTCAGTGCCAGACTATTATCTAGTCTTTACTCCTGCCAACACGTGCTGTAAATGCTCTCGCAGCTCACACTGATTAGAAACGTGTTTGAATCCTTGGATTACCCATATCCCAGAACGTGGTGCTGCACTTTCACTTCCTAACACTTCCTTTTCTGCTTTCCCAGCCTTCATAACACCTCCACTGTGCTGCAGGCTGTGGCATTTTTAAACACATTGGGCTATTTTTAAATTATTAATTTTTTTCCTTTCGTTTTATGCTGATCAGTTTTTGGGGCTGATGTACAATTAGTCTTTTGTGATGTTGGACACTGAATGGGAAAGTAGGAGCATTTTGGTTCAGGCAGAAACAAAGCTGTCACTATAAACTTGGATATGTAAAGAGCTCTTATGAGAATGTCTCTGTTCACCAGTAGAAATGCTCTCTGGCTTACTTTGCTTTACACACTGAACTCAGTACAATTAATTAAGGTTCCATGAATTGCTGTTCCAGAGTTCCTCACAGTTCTCAAAACCAAAATTACCCTGAGCAATTTTTCAGAAGTATAGTGAAGCCTTAAGCAGGAAACAGTTGACTTTAAACAAAGATATTTTAAACAGAAGGGTACCTGCTCATATTAAACCTTATCACCTTCCATCTTTTCCTATCAAAAACAATGATCATGTTATTAAAGTCTTTTGACAACTATTTTTTTTTAATTATTGAATCTTGATTTCTTAGACTAGCTGGATTCTTACAGTAGATTAAGGAGTCAGAACACCAAAATCCAATAACTTTAACAATATTATAAAACTTCGCCAGTTAAAAAGGCTGTATAACAACCTTAAATGTTAAATTAAAAATATCTTTGCTTGAAAGTATTTAAAATTTCTGTGATATGCCCAAAGTAAAAAAATTATCTTACTTAAGGACGAAATAGAAATTTCATCATTGGCTTGAACAAAATAAGGATTAAGTGATGGGCCAGAACATAAAAAACCCAATTCTTGCATGTCTGAAAACACAAACACAAGTAGCTGGACCTGCTTGTCATTGAAAATATCGAAAGAAAAGCCTGTAACTTTTACATTGAATTATCTCACAGAGTGAAAACTGGCAGAAGTTTTCAAAATTAATTTCTTATATAAATACCTTTCTTGACAGCCTTCCCAGCAAAGAACAGCTTTAATTTTTTTTTCAAAGACTCAGAAATAAAAACTGATCTAATTTTAAACGGTATGAAAATCACTGTGTAATCTGGGTTTGGCTGTGGTTTTTCTCTTTTTCTTTTTTAGTTTATTAAAGCCACAAGCCTTGTTTGAAGGCAACTGCTAGTCTTAAAACACTTTCAGCTAGGAACTGGTCCATGCATTTACAGAAGACCGTCTAGTTACTCATTCCATACACCCAGCTCACAACTATCAGCTGTATTTAATATCTCAAGATATTTATTCAAAGTTATCCTGAACTATTTTGGCTTTAACAGTCAACATTAAATCTGCTGCCCAGAATACTTAATGCAGTCACAACCCATCCATTGTACAAGTGATGTTAAACTGATCCCCACCATCACAGAACAACCTAAGCAGAAAAGGGAGATACAGTTGTGCCAAAAGGCCCAAGTTCAAGAAAGAAAAATAGGAAAGAGCAGATAAAGAAGATGCAGTTCTGCCAAAAGGTCCAAGTTCAAATAGGACAAATGCCCACTGCATAACCTGAGCAATACTAGACAGTAAAAGGTCTCCTCAAAAAAATCTTTGCATTGAAGAGGAACCTCTGCTAATAAAAGAGGAACTGCCTGAGGTCACGAGGATGATTTCATAACCAATTCAAAATTAGAGATCTTTGAGAAAGACCATCAGGAAGCAGAAGAATTAAAAACAAAAAAAAATAAAAAATAAAAATCAGAGATGATCAAAAAGCAAATGAGCACTAAAGGAAATACATATATGGAAAGAAATTACATAGTCAAAAAACAGTGGAAGAAAGCAAAGAAAACTGAACAAAGAATGGCTTGGTGTGAAATCAAGACAGACTAGAACTTTGGCATTTATTGTTTCAGATTGTCTGTAAGCATAAATTCAGGCATGGAAGAGTACACAGGACAGAACTGAAGTTTAAATGTGGAAAATACAGATATTCATAGCAGGGCAACCAGACTACTCAAATTTATCAGGGCAACATTTCTGTCATCATGGACCACTCACACCAATACCTGCAATTGCTCAATAGCACGAGAAAAAAAAGTGGATAATTTGCAGTATGAATAAATACCTTCTAGACATTAAATATCTCGAGATTTTGTTGTTTGTTCCAATGAGTCACAACCAGTCACTTGTTGATGCAACAAGGCTGCCACAACTTTCATGGACAGTCCCAGGCAGCTAAAACGTGTTATCAGTTTTTAACAAGAGAATGAACTTTTGCAAAACGTTTCGAAACTAAAACAAACCTGAGTCTGTTCCCCTCATTCCACCTCCCAAATTCAAATGAAGTCGGAAAAAATTTCTTCTTAAAGATATCCTGGCAACCTCATGGCAACTGAATCTTTTAAGGAAGATATAAAGAAGATTTAACGAAGACTGAAGGAGTCCCCTAAATGAAATGCAAGACTTTTAAGCAACAATGCAAATCAAATGGCTCAAAATAAAGGTAAGAGAGGGAGGCAGATCTCCCCTAAATCATGATGAAGTAGCGACCTGATTTAACAAGAAATCCTGGGGATGGCGAACCGGGTCCCAGAATCAGGGCATTCATTTCAAATACCTCGTTTAAAATACAGTTTGCACGAACATGACTAGGTGGAAAAGATGACTAGGTGGAAAAGATGACAGGTTTGCAGAAGCACTGGGTTGATGCTCCAGGGAAGGATGCCAGGAGTCACCCTCCCACATCAGTGGTGGCAAGGGACTCCCAGGAGCAGGGCTGGCATCGCCCCACAGGGATGTCTCAGGTCCACAGGGCAAGGTGAAGTGCCCCCTGGAGCAGCTGCTGAGCGTGGGAAGATTTATAGGAGAGAGCAGAACAGGACAGACACCAAAGTTTTCCCATCCAGGAGATGGCTTTGATTGCCACAGCACAGCAAGTCCCACTGGATTTTGCTCCCTGGTTTTCAGCTGCCGGCTGCGGCCACATCCATGTCAGCCCTTGCAAAAAGCACTGCCAGCACCTCGTGGCAAAACAGGCCACAGTGATACATCCCTGTTAAACAGCATTAGCATCAGGAATTAAAAATAACATGTAGGTTCAGGGGGAAAAAAAAAACCCAACCTTACTGATTTTACCTTAAGAGTCTTCCATGTGTTGCTAATGCTGAAACAGTTATCTTTACAAGAGTTATTTTTACATGTTTTCAGACTCTCCAGATCTCTCACCATGCACACTCTTCAGGACTGAAGGCAAAAAAAAAAATAAAAAAAATGAAATAAAAAAATCTCTGTTTCTTCAAAGCTTTGACTGAACATTCAGCACAAACATGAACACAGGCTCATTCTCAGCTTCCACACAGTATTTTAGAGCAGTGGTGCACACACATGTTAAAGAACTGGGTGCTTTTTTTGTCCTCTACTAAGAGGTCACTTCAAAACAGTGAATAAGACAATTTGAGCTTAATGGCTTCTTCCATCTGATATTTCCTATTTAAGCAAATTAATTCAGCTATGCTAAAGCATTAAACAGAACCAACCAGGAGCAACTCATAGAAGAAAACAGAACTGACCTTTGGCACTTACTCAGCTAAGACTGTTCTCATTTCTCTGGTAATACAACATACTGTGCACATCCCTTGTGTGACCCAGTGAGCACAGGGGGGTTGGATGACAGTTCACTTCTGAGGTTTCAGGTTATGGTTTTACTTTGTGGGTTGGAGCAGATTAGCTTTCATGTTTATAAGCAAGTAAAGCAGCAGAAGGTGTAATACAATCACTGAGACTTCCTTGGGAACAAACCCAACGATGTATTTATACCATTTTCCTTAGCTATCTTGTAACTTTTTAAAATTTATTCGTAGAGTCCTTCAGCACCTGTAGCTTTGAAGCATCAGACAAGGTCAGCACAAAAAATAAGCACATTTAACTTCCTAGGGCCAGCTAAAGCTCTCCTGTAACAGCCTCATGTAGGACCACATTGCTCCTGTTTCATGCACCCTTAACACTGGTAATCACCAACAATTTACCCCCGTGGTTCCTTCAGCAGATTATGTCTGAGGTCTGGAAAGGAATTGTTCTGAGCACTTAACTGGTTACTGAGCTGAGAGGCAGGGTGAGCTCTGTCAGACTGTCCCTGCACTGCTCAAGCCACCCAAACTCACTGACTTGAGAAAACAATAGAACAAAGGAGCACCACGTGAGAGGTGCACAGAGCCAGCTGTGCCTCAATGCTTGGACAGTTTTCCAAATTTACACTATACTTCTGTAGAAAACAAGGGTGGCTTTAAAGGGTTTTGAGGTTTTTCTGTAAGTAGAAACTAAACAATTTGCATAGTGAAAATCACACACTCTGATCTCTTCACCACTGTCCTGACCTCTGGATCGATTATCACCAACGGGAGGGATTTTCACCAAGGTTTCCATGGGCTAAAAGTCATCTGTGACACTACAGTTCAAGAGCAGGCATATATTTTGGCTGCAGAGGTTAAGCTGGATGACCTCTGCTATCCATGTAAAACCAGGCAGCAGTCATGATCCTACTGGCAAAGTAGAATGATGATGTAATGCAACAATGCCTATTACTTTAGGGCTTTTTTAATGAGGGCAAAAACTATTCAGGGTGTGATTAAAAAGCAAACAAAAACAAACTAGAAAAAAGAAACAACACGAGTGGCTCAGAAAAGACTCATCCTTCCTTTAAAATTGAAGCCCTGTGCCAAGGAAAGGGGGGGACAACCTTGTCCAAACAACAAGGAGTGCCCTGATTTGCCACCCCAGCTTCCAAACTGAGGTCAAGGCTTGAAACTGCTGCAAAAATGGTGAAAAAAAGTACAAGTGGGTTTGGTGTCTTGTTTAAGCAAAGAATTAACTGGGGTGCTTGGACTACTGCTCATGCTAAGATTATAACTCCAGAGTTGCTCTGCAATTCCAGAGCATTCCCATACATTTGTCTTCCTGCATTAATGCTGACATGAGCCTGAGCAAACAGCATTTAGCCTAGAGAATCCAAGGAGCTGGGCCTCATTTAGGGAGTCAAAGGGAAATTCTGCTGCAGTTAATAGGACACTTACTGAATGCTTTAGGATAATTCTCCTCTCTTATTCTGTACCTTATTCAAGGGTAAGCTCTCCTTTTCCAGCCCTTCAGTAAAGAAGTGGGCTATTCCCTATTTTCCCTCATCTCCAATGCTAATGAGAAGAAAAGAAACATGACAGCTTTTGAACTGCTCCATAAATTTAGTTGATATTCCTTCCCAATACTCATTTCTTCAGGTTTTTTGTCCCTTAGAGGACTGTACCTAAGCTGTGCCCCTACTGAAAGAGGCAGCTGTGGGAAGTGGTGGGGAGGAGAGATTGACACCAAATGCAAAATGAATAATCAAAGGAGTAGCAAAGCCTGTGGAAACTCAGGTTTTCGAGTCTTAACAGAACTCACTCAGCTCCCAATCCACACAAGAAAAGAGTCCCTGAGGAATTTCATTTGAAAGCAAAGAGGAAACAAGGGCTAGTAAATGTTATTGTGACAGAAATAGCAGCTACATACACCCAGCTATTTCTATGACATTACCAAAATCCTCTGCATTCAACATAATCCGTGGCTGCATTGCCAGGTTTGGGACTGGCAATAAGGATGGGACATAGAAATGCATTGCTCCAAGGCAAGGACAAGGAACGGGACTTAGAATGAGTATTCAGAAAGGATTTTTTTCTTCTTTAAAAGTTAAAATTAAAGTTACTATACCATGCTGCAAGCTGTGCCAGAATATTCCTTCTATTATCTGTGAAAATAGATTCTTTATAGCAGAGGCAATCATCAATTTTTCAGGATGTGTGGGGAGGTTTGTTTTTTCCTTACATCTTTCAGGATCTGCAAGCATAGTTTTTAGAACATCTAGATAGATGTGGAAAAAAATTACTGGAGACAGAGTAGAAATAATTTCTAGAGATACTTAGAATGCAAGTCAAGAATATACAAATGCATCACATTAAAGAAAATCAGTATTGAGGGAATGCAGATATGTTTGT
The DNA here is from genome assembly GCF_036250125.1 of Pseudopipra pipra. NCBI lineage: Eukaryota > Metazoa > Chordata > Aves > Passeriformes > Pipridae > Pseudopipra > Pseudopipra pipra. Next base: position 21,487,554 of record NC_087559.1, read on the forward strand.
CTTGGAAGCACATTGACTTTACTGCCAAAAATACATATTTGACTTTACCACTCATCTTTATAAATAGGTATGTCAAACACCACCAACCCTTGACTTCTTGGAAAACAAAAGGAAACAGTAAATTTGAACAGCCTAGATTTAAAGGATTAAGTAGCAATTGCAAAAGGGACAGGAGGCAGGAATTAATTATTGCACCTAACACTGTTTTTATTCCAAGTCTGTTGATTAAAACTATCATGAAAAAAAAAGTGACCATTCAGTCATGTTAATTCTACTTGCAGGACTACTGAACTTGCATTTTGAAGCCACTGCCCCATTTTCTCCAAAATGTTTTTTCTCTTTCAAAAGATGACACAACCCCCTTTCATGAAAACACAGAAATGCACTGCTGAATGAAAAAAAAAAAAATAAATTCCAAATTTCACTATTGTGAATCATCTCTCCAATCCACAGATGATCCTTACAGAGATTTCAGCAGCAAAATTTTCCAGTTTCCACAGCTCAGCTGGAAGCAGCACCCCTGCCAGCAGTGGCACTTGGCAAAACATCTGGGAATGCCCAACAGAGATGCAGGTAACTGTTTCATCTTTAAATTCTAAGGTGGCATTGTAAAGGGAGCACTTTTTTGCACTCCTCTAAGCATCACCTGAGACAACAAATGAAGAGCTGTGCTCTTGTGTCTCCTGGCAGGGCCAGTCACAACAGGACAAAACCACTGCATGGCAACTGTTTGTTTTCATTGGGCACCGACAAACTAAGGAGAAAAAACCCTTCACTCCCTCTGATACACTGCAAAGACAAAGCTTAATTTCATCAAGGGCACACTGGCTACATCGACTGGATTATTCATTTGGTATAATGGGCTTTGCTTTCTTCCTGCAGCTTTCTCCAAACAAGAACAAAATGAAGATAAATCAGCTCTCACTCAAGGCTGACAGGCTCCATATATTTATGGATTTCTAAGCCCTGCCATACAATGGAAGTGAGGTATTCACCGAGGATCCTTTTCCTCTGCAGTGCTGTTGCCCTCACACAGGTTCTCCCCAGCACCTTGGCAAGGAAAGGCCACAGCCCAGCTCAGCAGCTTCGTTCCTCCTTGCTTCATCGATGAAACCTCCAGCTTTGCCTCTCCCAGCACAGAACCCACTGTGACACACATGTGTGAAGGCTCACATGACAGAACAGCCCCTCTTTGATCCTCCAAGCAAAAGCCTGACTGCCTTTTTCCGAGGGAGCACCACCCACGTAATCCCACTGTGCAGTTTGGAGAGCTGACGTCATGGAACCTAAAGGTTACTTCCCCCACCATCACATACACCATTGCCATCTTGCTGAAGGCCTGGCCTCATATTGGTCACACAAGGAACGAGCTGGTTGTGCCAACAAACCCAATCCACTGTTTCTAAGAATGAGGTTACTGATTCATCAGCTGCCCCATATCGTGGCAACGCTTTCCATCCCTTATTAATTTGGAAAAAAAGGTTTGGCTTACTGCATTGCATCATTGCTTTTAGATCAAGGAGAAACCTCTGGCACAGGACATTATGGAGAATGTTAACCTGTGATAATCTCTTCGCAAAGAGGGAAAGAATTATGGAAAGTTGCTGAGCCAGACTTTTTCCTTTGACTTACAACACATTGTAGTTGTGATGGAGTTAACTACAATGAACAAACACTAGTCCTGTGCAAAATAGGTGCAAAGTCTCACAGCCATTTGTTATTCTGTTCATCCAAACCCGAGGTACCACTGCAGAAGGTATGTCTGTGGGCAGTACACACTGCCTGCGTGCATTTAATGTACTGTCTTAAAGGGAAAAGGGAATTCAGTTTGCATAAAAATAGCCTCCTCTCTAAGTGTTGCACCTGCTGAGGTAAGATAATCATGGAGGGGAAGATGATGTCCTGGATAATCACATAAATAAATCAGCACTGGCCTCAGAAAATCTCTGATGCTGCCTGAATACAACAGGCAGAAGATATTCACTCACTGTCTGCCTTTCCTGGCCTTACTTCTAAGCAATGCCCATTACACAGAGAGAACCCTTTTGCAAGCCATTTAGGATTCTCAGAGGAGCAGGTATCTAAACTATTTTTTTCTTTTAAAGCTTTATGGGGAAAATACATCATGCAATATCCCTCCATTTTTCCACGAGAAAAAGAACAAAGCCAAAGTAAATCAGCAAGTGGCACAACATGCCAAAACCCAGAAACAACATGAGCAATGAAATTGTACTTATCACTTAGAAAAATCTAAGCCATTCATTTGAGATGCTTATGTTTGGGTAACCTTTGGAAGAATGTTTGCTGTTCTATTGTACAAACAATGGAAATATTAGATAAGGAAAATAAGTGCAGTTGCCAAGAAAGCCCTATGCACTCCTTTCAGACAGTTAAACATATAGATATGATTTTATGGATATATAACATACTGCCTACAGCAGGAGTGTCAAATGTACAGAACCATTCCTTCTAATCCCAGAGCTTGTGTGGGTCCCAGGAGTGCAGTGCAGAAACCCCTGGTGAGCATCTGCTCTACTAAAAAGTTTTGTCCCAGACTTTCTTATAGGCCCTCTTCAAACACCCAAAGGTTACAGTGGGGTCTCCCTGGAGCCTTCTCTTCTCCAGGCACCACAAACCCAGCTGGGATCCGTGTCAGTAATTTCAAAATGAAGGAGCAACCAGGACCCAATTCCTTCTTAGCCAGCCAGCCTCTCGTGGAAAGTGTTGGTCACTTTGCCAGGCACAGATCCCTGAGAGCACGTTGGGGCACTCAGGGGGCAACCAGTGTTCACTGATGGCCCACAGAAAAATGCCAAGTCATTACAAGTTCCCACCAGCTCGACCACACTTGGTGCTGCGCGAACAACGAGGTGAAATATGAGTTTAAAGTTCGTCTGCGGGTTTTTTCCCATGCAAGGCAGGAAAAAAACCCTCTGAGACCTTGGCTCTGACAATGCTGAAGGTTTTTTTTTTCATGGGGAAGGCTGTTTTCATTGTTCAAACCAAACCTTCCGTGTGGAGAGAACATGTACAAATAAGGGCTAGATGTGTACTTGGAGCTTGGCTTCTGGCCTGGGCGTGTTGGCGAATTGGCCTGAACTACAAGAGATGTTTTGACACCACAAATAAGGAATTAGGCAGTGTGGTGATCCGGAGAGAGGATGAGCGGGTCTGCTTTTACAGTGCTTTCAAGATGCTGCTTTGAAGATTTCCAGAGTGCTGCAGCTTAACATCACAAAGGAAATCTTAAAATCTACTTTCAGAGAGCTGGCGATTTTACTTTCTAAAAAAATTACATAATTGGTCAAACAATATTCACCCTAACCTTAAATTTAGAATAACTTCAGAAACTCTTGAACTTACAGATAGTATTTGGTGGTTTATGCATGATTAAGTGTATTCTTTTAACAACAACAAAAACAATGCTATTGCCAGTTTCTCTACTTTCATAAAGTAAAGCTCACTGTGTTTTTATAAATTTCAGTCTCTGGCAATCCATTATTTTATATTTCTATTTTAAACTTATATTTGTCTGACTCAAGTACCTTTCATTCCTTTCCCAATTTCTTTCTGAGTTCCTTACATATCTGTTGCTGCACCTAAGTGCAATTCAGTATGGACCAGCAAGAGTACCTTCCAAAAAGAGTAATTTGTTGAAGGTGCATTTTTATAGAAGCAAGTGTAAGGAACCAAAACTAATGAGTACCATAAAATAACTGGTTAATTTTGTTGTATTCAGTCTATCTTCGTCTTTTACCTCATAGTTATAATTGTGAAAGGCTTTTTAGACTGCAATAATTAAAAAAATAAACACAGAGTTGGCCTCGTAGATACTCAGTCCATATCTCCCACAGAACAAACATGCTTTTGAAAAGAGAAAGCAGCTTCTCTGGCATCTATTTTAACTAAGGGCAGTTCTAAGGATTGAAAAGTCAACTTCTGCACTATAGAAATATTATCACTTAACTACTAATTGATACTGTGTCTTTCCAGAAAGCCTTTTTACAGTATCCTAAGAGACCTATAGCTAAAACCCTTTTTATTTTCTATTTTCCCTATTAAAAGTAGGTTCAACACCGGAAATTAATGCATTCAAGTATTTTAAGCAAGAAATCATGGAAGTTAATTCACTATAATAATACTATAAGAAATAAACATCTTTATAACATGAAGGGAATATAGATGAGAATAAAATTGGTCTGTACTCTATAAAATTGTGGGTAAATATAGTTAAGCATTGGAAAGAGTGGATTCCAGCCTCATTTGGGATTCATCCAACTAACTCCTCACACTTTATAAGGTATCACTCCTTTATAAGGTATCACTGATGCTCCAGTGGGCCTCAAAGATTCCAATTGCATGGAAAATTATACAACTGCCATCACAGCTCTGCCCAAGGGGGAATTCAACATTGTTTTGCAGAGACAGAGCTAGATTCTGCTTATTTGTTGTACTCCTGGAATAATGAAAGTGAAACTAATCTGAATATAAATATTTTTAAAGGAAATTCAAGTCGACACATATTTGTATTTTTTTCATATAAATTACCTCCATAGACTGTGAGGAGGTTCTTTCTGTGAGCACTTAAATGGGAGCTTTTCATTCTAATATAATCACTTTAATGCAGGAAATCCCTTAGGCATAACTGAGAGCTGGGATACACACTGCATCTATAGCTGCAGAAGCAATCAAAGAAAATTTAAAGAAGACTCTGAAGACTTGTAATCCATAATAATATTATTAATTCATTCAGCATGCAAATGTTATTCTACTCAATATTCAGCAGACTTCTACAGCTCCACACTAAATTAACACAGGACTTCAGAAAGCACTGGTAAGTGTAGCTTCACAACAGTGTAAATAACATTTGAGTTACACATGTGTCTTACCTTGAGAAGTTCAGAGCCTTTAAAACAGGAGTTTCTAAAGGCACTTTGAGTGTAAGTGATTGATTTTACCGATCCATAGGTGCTACATCAAATATTAACATGAGAAATTAATTGCTGAGTAAACTCTGGGCTCATTACTACTTATTTTTTAAATACTGAGTAAACCAGTAAATTCAGATTAGGCCACATTTTACCAAATTATAACGTGCCTGCTGCCAGGAAACATTTTTCCCCTGTTCCAATAACTGCTTCAACCATATCCCACAAAATTACAAGGACTTTGGAAGATAAATTCTGAAAGAATTTACAAGCCTGGGAAGAACTAAGTTCTAGGGTCCTTTCTGCTGTTTCATTCCTATTCACTCAGGACTCTTGCTCAGCAAAAGTTCACTTGGTTCCTTGAAAGAAGTGTCCTGCAGTAATGCTTATTCCATTATTTATCCCCATAAAACTCTGTAAGAGGTGCAACACACCAAAGGATGAAAAACAAAGGAAGTTCAGTTAACTGTGCTCCACCAAAAAAGGTGTTGGTTGGAAAAGTGATGTTCAGGCATAGCAGCAAATTGTGGAGGTTTGCTGCAAATACCAAAAGATAAAATCATGTATGTCAATAATTTATTTGCAAATCATTTCTACTTTATATTAAATGTCCATTTCCATATAAGAAGTGGTTATGTTTCTTTCCTCTAAGAATAGTTACACCTTCAAGAATATTCTCTTCACTGTATTTTAACTTTCTTCACAGAGCTTGGAAACAAGAAAAATAATGGGTAGGGACTTAGAACTAAACATATGCCTATATTTGTCACAAGCCTTCAAAGTTTTTCTGCTATGGATACTTTCTCTCAAGTGAAAATTTCCAAGTTTGACAAGACATATTTCAGGCAGATTCTCTCCTAGAACAATTTTTCCAAGCCCAAACAAGTAAAAGTAAGATGTGAACTTAGCGTGGGAATCCCTATTATGCGATCTAATTTAAAATTAAAACCCAGAGCAGAGTCTCCACGATTCTAAGGCTATGCTGATTGCCACTTGAAGCTGGAAACGTTTTTCCCTAATGCACAAGTGATGAAGTGCACGTAATGCTTAGAGGAAAGTTACCTTATCTGCAGTATCAGATATAGATTACTGCTGGAGTCAGCGTGCCACGCCGCTTGGATCCATATGCTCCGTTCCAGTATGAGGAATTAAGTTTCCCTGATGTCATAACTTGAACAGATAATGCAATTAAAGTCTCCTTTGAAGTTCACATTGACCAGGTAACCAACAGAATGAGTTGGCAAAGCTTTAGTCGAGTCACCACAGTGAACTCGGCTCACCCAGGTTGAGACTGATGTTCTGCAAAGGCTGAGGGACACTGAAAATGCTCAGTCCCTGTGAGATATTTATAAACCAGTGTTTATTCTGTCCTGTAAACACAGAGATCCTGCACTTCTATCTGGCACTCTCCAGGCGTGTCAGGAATATGTCAGAATTGCTGCATGTTCTCTGAGGAGTTGGTTCCCTTGTGTACAACAGCTCTGAAAGACTGAGGGACACCTGCAAATCCCAGACAAGTGACAGGGTCTCCTTTTCCTCCCTCAGTGCTCCTCCTGGCAGCAATCTCCCTGCAAGAGAAGAGGGCCTGTCTGGCGGATCAGATATTTGGGCAAGACTAGAGAAAGGGAGAGATCTGTTACACAATGTTCCATTTGCCACTAGTTACTCTGGAACACAAGATTGCATGGGGCTGCTGAAGTGCTACTGAAGCTGGATGCTCGTTTTCATACAGAATCAGCTTGATAATCCTCTGCTGAAAAGGTGCAGTTCACAGCTTTGTAGGTTAAACAATAGTGAGGCTGTGTATGATCAAGTGTGAAGAATTTTCTTGCAGATGAGACATTGATAGCTGCTCCTCTGGGACCCTTCAACTGGTGTAATTTATAGTATCACACTACAATTGACATGTTTATGATTGTGCCAATAATTCAAGACTTCTTGAGGCATTTAAACGGGAGAGGTAACTAAATGATTAATTTTAGAAAGAAGAGAATGGAACAAAGCCAAGACTTCTATCTTCTTGAAAAAGAAAAGAGCCTAAAATGAACATCTTGGCTACTTTACAAGCCTAGAGAAATATTATAGACTGAAAGACTGTTTAATTTCCAAAAGTGTTACTATTCCTTGGAGATACAGTGATGAAAATAGAATTCTCAGAATGAAGTAGAATTTCACTTGCACTAAAACAGAAAGATTCATGATCAGGAAAGTTGCTTGAGGAGGGGAAACATCCCACCACTGTCAACGCTTTATGGGGACATATTTGGCACGAGCATTGAAAAAAAACAGACTAATAAATGGTGATCAGGTAGACAACTTCAAAAACACTTAGAAGAACAGATAATGAAAAGTTATGATTGGTATTATTAAAAATGAGAAAGTAAGGAGTTTCATTATACATACAATAGAAGTCCAACTAATAAAAACATTGACACAATCAGACTGATAATTTAAGCAAAACTATCCATGGTAATAGTGAAGATTTGCTACCTCTATAAATATATATATATATAATTCATAATGACCTACAAAGTAACATAAGGTGCATCTCAAAAGGTCATTTCATACTCTCAAGATGCCCAAATACCTAGAAATTCTCTTGAAGCAACTACTTTGCACCTCCTTACCTCCAAGAGCATATATGTAGAAGTCTGCAATGCCATAAAACACGTGCTGATGTTGCATGTGCCTTCTAAGGAAGAATTAGTGCAAATGGCTCTCAGAACAAACAGCACTTCTTTTACTCTCCTGCCATCTTCAGCTATAGCTAGGCTGTTCTACCCTCTTTCTTCGAAGACTCTTGTTTTATTATTTTTGGGGAATAATGGCAGCACCATGAGAATTCTGTTCAGGTTTGAATCAAAACCTCTTCCTTTCACTACCTGGGGAGCGCTCATGCAAAGCTCCCCGATTCAAGCGAAGTGAAAAAGTCCTTACCTTCTGTTGGTGATGTCTTCAGATGTCTGCAGAGCCCCTCTGTTTCCCCATATGTCTCTTTAATTTTTACTACTGCTTCTGTCCCTCGGAGTTCCATGAGGGAGCGCAGTTCCTGCAGTGTGCACCCAAACTCTCCCGCATGGTTGGCCTCGTTTCTTTGGTTCTTGGAATAAAAATCGCTGTTTGTCATGTCACCCATTGTGGCTGGTTGTATTGCTCCACTTGTTGTAGTCGATTACAATCTTAAAACTGTTTTAAAAATTGAAGGAGAGGAATCTTGAATTCCGATTTAAGAAATTAAAAAGAATCCAGTGTGTGTCCGGCGAGCGACGTGGAGGATTTGGAGGATGCCTCTGGCGTGCAAGGTGTCCCTGACTGACTAGTGGTCTGCAGAATGGCTGCTTTCAAGGCTGCAGACCAGCTCCACTCCATTCACCATTTCCCATTATGTTGCACCCAAGCTGTGGAATCTACATGGTCATTTCTTCCTCGGGACCTTTGGGAACAAGCAGAAAGGACTCATTACAGGAGTGTGCGACAGCGCTTTACAAAAGGTGATTTTTTCAAATTTATTCTGTCATGGCAGGTGGACTCGTCATTTCAGAGAGGCTGTGTGAGATGTCCTGTGAGGTGCTGCAGCACCGACAGCAAGGATAACACCAGTTCTGCCTTAGATAAAGCTCTCCACAGCTAAAGCACCAATAGCAGTGTCTCTCACTTTAATCAAGTCCCAAGAGCACCCGCTAAATGAGATGACTCATGAATATTAATAAGTAAGCGATTAGTCCGGCATGCAGGATACACCTCCAGTACGTGCTCTGCTTCATACAGCTACATCAGCCTGTCCTCTGACCAGAACAAAGCCTCTGATAAAGGCTGAGAGGTGACACAAATAGGTCAAACACAACTAGTTTTCATAACGGGTTAAAGCAAAACTGTTTTTCACCGCAAGGAGAGTGAGACTGGTGGAAAAAACTAGAGCCATCATTACAATTGCAGAATACATTTCAATACATTACATCTTGCAGCCTTGCCTTCTGTGCAAGGGAGCACAGCCCAGCAAAGAGAAAACACTGGGGTGGCTGGGTTTGAGCAGCCACAGCTCCTCCTCAGCCAGGCACCCCCTGGGTCCTGTCCCAGCACACAGACACACACAGGATGGGGCTGGGTTCTCTCTTTTTTCTTTTCTTCTTTTATTTCCTCCCCCCTTTTTATTTTCTTTTTTTTCCCCCATGTGCAGTGTTGAACAAGTCCCGTTTGGACCATCTGGGAGACAGCTGATTACTTGCTAAAACCAGCCTTTAAAACCTGTTTCCCCTTCCCATATTCTAATGAAGTTGGTTTTAAATACTGCTGAAACCAGCTATTATATTTGGCACGCAGAGTTTTAAAAGAGATTAAAGGTTTCTTTTTTTGCCTCAAGCGGGTTAGTGAGAGTGCACTGTCTAATCTATAGGTCTCAGAACAGTTTTCATAATAAAAAAGATCTTTCAAAGGGCACACCAGCAGCCTAATGACTGACCAACCTGTCACAGGCAAAGGGCATGTGTTGAACTTTCTAGGCACAGTAATACACAGTGGAAATGAGTACCCAGATAAAGCACATAAAGAGGATCCCGATGTGTTTGAAGTCCCAGCTTTATATTTGTACAACAATTTTAATCTCCCACCCACATACAGTTGACATAGCACGTAGGCTCAGTATTTCCACTATCTAACTCTGTTGCATTGCTCTGCACATGACAAAAATCAGGTCCCCTGGATGCACCAATTCCTCTGCCCATGGTGGCACTGCCAGCTTTAGAGCTGCCTAACAATTAGCCAAACCAAACCTCTACCAGCCCTCTCATCTACAGCTTTAAAACTCAACATTTCTTTGATTTTCATGGGGAAAAAAAAAAAAAGAAAAAAGGGAAGTACCAGCTTTACTATGATATTATCACTATGATACTACAGAACACAGTTAAAATAGCAGCCAACTGCTACACCTTTCTTCTACACATCCTATTTATTGATACATATTCTAGTCTTAAGAACTTCTGCCACCTCACATTTCACATGTTGCTTTTCAGGTTCACTAGGATTTCTGCCCAAAATGTGGCTTACAGTGAAGAACAAAGAGAAACTAGAAGTAGTAATCAAAAAAGGCCTTTATTTGCCAAGCAATAGCCAAAGAGGAGATGCTGTGCCCTGTCAACACGCTAAGCTCTCCATGCTGGGTAATGCTCACAGCCTCGATTCATCCCTAGGTATGGCACACAGAAAAGACCCAACTCACACTATTTATCTGTTTGTAAACAGGGTGGGTCTGTATTCTGAACAGAAACAACATCAGCCTGCAGCATGATTTTGAAAAAGTTGCAGGACATGGATGTCACAGATGCCCAGTCAAACAGATCCCATCCCAAGGGGTATCGAACAGCCACGACCCCAGCTGGTGATGAGCTCCTCCTTCCTCCCAGCAGCATTTCAGACTCTTCCTGGTGTCAGCTGTGATAAGCTGCTGCTGGCAGTCACATCAAAATGCAGATTGAGGTTTGATTGGGAGGCATCGATAATAATAACGAGCAGCTGAAATGACAGGCTGCCTTTTACTTCCAGTGGCAAAAAAAAAAATAAATCTATTCCAAGATAAATTCACTTCAAGATTTTGAAAACTGGGCATCTCAAAAGCCATGATGCTAAGAAAAAAAAAAAAAGACAAATAGCAAAAAAAACACACTATTCACCTAGCCCTAGCTAGTCTTGTGAGCTTTTTAAACATTCCCCTAATAAAATAAAATTATTCCTATGCTGTTCCATAACACCGCAGACAAAGGATAATTATCAGTATTTTCTGAGGAGACCCATCTACTGATTTAATTCATGATGCAAAGGGTACTAAACACAGCAAAGACTTTTTCTACATGATTTTTCTGTGGGATATGTCCACCCCCCTCAATCAAAGCACTTCTTTAGGCTCACTGTGCCATCACTACAAATTAATATATTTGCTTCTATTCTTAGAAATTCTTCGTCATTTGTCAGCCACAGCAAGACAGTGCTGTTGCTTTTTAGCATGAGTCATTTGCCTGCTTAATTTTTAATTTCACCTTCAATGAAATATTAATCAATAAACAACAAATATGAAGTTTACGCTTCCTTCGGTGCTTTAAAAACAAATCCCTCCGAGTCTGTGCTGTTCATGAGTCACCCAACGCTTTGCCACCAAGGAAACAGCACCTCAGGTTTTTTTTTTTGAAAGGCAGATGGTAAAAGACAACAAGCACAGAGCGTGACTGACATTATTCACTGATAGTGCATCTCCCTAATCCCGTGGAACAAGATATGCAGCTTCCATCTGATCCCTGAATCTCCCTTAGGAAAAGCCCAGGCACCCTGCCAGGGCGTGTGCTGGGTTAGCAGGGCTGACACGCGACCACCTCGCCCCTCCCACGCTGGGAATATTCCCCTGACAAAAGGAATGAGAACTCAGAAAGCTGTGGCTGGCACATGGCAACATTCCCATTGCAGGGGCTTTGCCTCTCCCCAAAATACATCTGGTTACCAGAAGTGGGTGAAACTTCCACGGGTCTCCTCCACGAGAAACCTGCAAGTACCGCACGAGGGTTTCGGTGGGGTTGTTTTGCCTGGTGTTTTTCGGGGGAGGATGAGGTTGGGGAAGGGAGAACATTACAAAACACACTCCCAACATGGATATTTTCGAGATGTAGATGTAGTACAGGTGAACTACCAGGCAATCCTGATGTTAAAAAAGCAGGTGCTACTGATGCAGTTTTCAATCAAATTGAACAACCAACAGGATCTTGTGTCCTAATGGCCTAATAAATAAAGCAAGCTGAATTTCGTGCTCTGGGTGCTGCCTTCACTGGCAGCAGCACCAGTCTGCCAGCAGGTCACAAGGGATTTGAATCCCCCTGCTATGGACTAAACTACCTGGGGAATAACACCTCTGGCAGCCAAAGGGAACATGACCCAGCAAACCACAGGTTTCAGCAGCAGAAGGTGCATTGCCCTGGCAGTGGAAAACCTCCAGGGAGCTCAAGGACTTCTCTCTTCCTTTTCAGATGTGCCCTGAGTCCCTTCAGGGCCTCCAGGCCAAAATTTCTCAACCTCTTTTTACCCAAGATCCGTTGAATCTCTTTCAATGCAATGACCACTATCTGTGATGGGCTTCAGTGGGTTTAACTTATAACCAAATGCCTCCCGGAGCACAAAGAGCCACCACCCTCAAATTCTGAGAGCACAGCTTTTCACACCATCATTCCCTCCTCCATTGGGTACATTTGAGCTCATTGTTCCCCAGGAGAACAGCTTACAGGGAAAATGGTCCCCCTTAGACAAGTTCAGCAAAAGAGAAGTAAAAACTCCAGTAACTGGGAAACTAATTTCACCTACAAAGTTGGACTGTTCTCCCAGACAAAAGCAGTCACTTGTCTCTTTTTACTTATTCTTACCAGTGCTTCTGAATCAAGAAAACTGAGTAAAAATATATCCCAAAGTGCAGTTTGAAAACAACAATATGCTGTGGCCAAGGGACAAAATAGCAGCCCACCTAGATCCTCCTGGGGTAACAAAAGACTTTACATACTAGAACAACTGAGAAAAATACTGCCCTTATTTTTTCTCATTAAAAAATCAGAATATAAGTCAGGGATTTTGTCAATGATGTCGTGGATTTTTGTTGTACAAATGCACTACAAGCTCAAACTGTTTCCTGTTTGGTTGTTTTTTTGGGTTTTTTTCCAGAGTGACTGTGTCTGGAGGAACAGGCTTCCATTCCTGTAGAGCCCAAGTCAAATATTTTTCATCTTCTAGCTGCTTAGAGGAAATGCATGCCAATTAAAACAGAAGCAATTTGGATGAGCTAACTGCAGGCCTGCTGGGAAAACTATTCTTTGATTTCCCTAATCAGGAAAAGTCTCATCTTGGAAGCTTGTAAATATTTTCACAGTGTGTTAGAATGTAGATATCGTCACTATGTATTCTGACATCTGATTTCATTTGGACTTCTACTGGCAGAAAAGTTAATAGCTGGGTAATGAACCAGATTTCACCAGATCAGAATCACAAGACTTGCCTTTCACAGTCCTTGAAAGTCTGGACAAATAATGGTTTCACAGTGAACCAGAAAAAAAAGTAGGATATATTCATAATTTGACTGTTTTCTTTTAACTGTCATCTAAGATCATGGTAACTCTGCTCTCAAAATCTGCTGATGGAGGGATTGACTGCACTAGAGGATGAAAAGGAAATCACCCACAGTGAGGGCAGAGATCAACAAATCCCAGGTACTATTCACTCATTGTGCAACTGGGAAGGTATCACACTGAACTGGTTCTCCTTGAATTAAACTGAGGGAATTAGCAGTTCCCAGCCTTCTGCATGGAGCATTACTGTCCCCCTTGGGTTTTTACTTGGCTGTAGATAAAATGCCAGCTGGTCCTTGGGACCTATAGAGAACCTCCAAGTAAGGGGGGGAAAAAGCACCGAAGCATCACATTTTAGTGAGTACAAGGTACATAACCAGACTGATCTGCATTCATTGCATTAGAGACACCATTCCTTGATAGAACAGCAGTGGAAGTAGATTTAATGGAATTTTCCCTCGAGTCTGAACAAAATCATCTGAGAGGGATTTTTCCAGCCTGCAGTGCCTCGAACTCTGACGTGAGGTGCTGGTGGCAGCAGGTTGACAACATGTTGCAGAGGATGAAAACTGCCAGCAGACCTCTGCAAGGTGAAAACAGCTGAGGAAGAAAACCATAACCTGCTCTATGGAAGTCTCCAGATGTGTGAAATAAATCAGGTGTGGCCCAGCTGTAGCACCTTTTACAATTTCTTGTTCTTTTCCTGTCAAAGACAGAATGTGAATATAATCTTTACGGATCAGAATGAGATTGGATTCTCTATCCAGTGGCCAACAAAGTTAATCAAATGCACCCAACAATGCTCAAACTCACACTCTCTTAAAACAAAAACTGGCTTTGAAGCTTAATTACCAGGAATGCACAAGATGCAGAAAGAACTAAAGAAAACTACCATCTGAATAAAAGCAGTTTGGCACCTTTACAAGCATGAAATTTTTGTTTAATACCCAGAAGTGCAGAGTGGATAAAGAAAGAGAAACTGAACTTTGTATCTGAGTGTTGTCTGAAAAATATTCCTGACTTCACCCTCACATTTCTTCATAAATTTCAAGTTGCCTGAAGTTAATCTGTGCATCCATAAAGAAGCTGTGGCTGCCCCATCCCTGGAAGTGTCCAAGGCCAGGTTGGACAGGGCTTGGAGCAGCCTGGGCTGGTGGAAGGTGTCCCTGCCCATGGCAGGGGGCTGGAGTGAGATGGGCTTAAAGGTCCCTTCCAACCCAAACCAGTCTGTGATTTTCTGATAATTCATTCATGATGAGCACACACAAATGAGACATTGGATGCTTCATTCAGTTGTAGCTCTTAGACAGAAATATATTTCCCCTGATAATAGGATGACATTAAGGCGATTAAATAAAGGTATTATTTTAAAAAGATTACAGAATGAACACGTAAAAAAAAAATAAAAACCACAGGTAACTACCTATCATAATCCCTTAATAATTATTTCAGTCCTTTCAGTATGAATCCATGCCTCTAGTCAGCTTGGACTTCTTGTACCAGTTTTGCTATCAGGTAGGATAAATAAAAAAGGATTCCATGCCTAATGTAAGATGCCATTAAAGATTTGAAGGCAAAAAGGGTAATGTCACAAAATAAACATTCATTAAAGGGGCACAAAATATCCTTAATTTCAGTTATACAATAAACCTATTCACTTAGGATTTCTATCAAACAGAATCTAACTCTTGCACAAATTTGATGACATTTTTTTCCTTGCTGTACTGGTAAACTGAGGGCAACTTAAAATAAGAGTTGTGAAACAAAACCACCCCCAGTGCCTGCTGCAGTGAACAGTAATGCAGTCTATAATTTGATACCAAATCTGCTTTCCACTGTTCCTCATGTAAATGGCTCCAGCAAAGCCAAATGAACTCCTGACAGGAACAAAAATACTATTAAAGGAATCAATTCAGTCGCATTAAATCAATGAAATGACTCTATCAGTGACTTCTGGGGCACTGGATCAGGTCCTGCAGATAAAAACCTTCCACTCCTGAGGCCAGGTCCTCGCTCTGGGAATGCTGTCAGCAGACACACTGCAATGAGGAACCAAATCACCTTCAGGATCATCAGTTCCTGAGCACTTTTCCCAGTTCTGGAATGCTCCAGGCTCAGCCACGGAGCACCTCAACACCTGCTGACTGCAGGAACCTGCTCCCAGAGCCCCACACAACGTTCCAGATGCTCACAGAGACATGACCTGCTCTGCAAAGAGATTTTTCCAGTAAAGTCTGTACCAGTCACCAGTTTTAAGAGCTCTCTCTCGTGTCTTGACATCAATTTTTTTTTGTTTTGCTTTCAGTGATAAAATGAAAGGTTATTTTTCATGAGCTATTTATTCTCCCAAGGCTCCAATTCCACACTGCAAAGTAGGTTTGGGGTTTCTTTTATTCACTGCCTTCCTACACACCACATAGTCCTAACTCTTGGGGTTGATTTTTTGGCACTGAACAAAGACCCGTTCTGCACCCCATAAGCTTTACAAAATTCATGTTTTCATGTATAACTGCACTGATTTTATACAGAGACTAACAGCACAGTTATTCCAAGGAACACCAACTGTTACCAATTTATCAAAAACACGGCTGAGAAAAAAGCTAAGGATATTCAGACTTCAGACACTCAGATACCATTAAATAAAGTAGATGTGGAGAAAAAAAAATCTATATGGAATGCTCTAAAAGCAAATAGAGGATCAGCTAAGGAACAAACCCAGGATCCAGCACAGATTACTATTCATATACAGAGCTGGGGGACATGGAGGGAAACCTCTTTTTTAGTAGAAAACACAGGAAAAATACACTGCAGTGATACCACACAAATGTAGTGGTCAGGTACAAGCTCATCACCATCATCTCCAGGACAAAATGGTCAAAATTTCTTCCATTCAACTGAGATGCCATTTTTTTCCCCAAAAAAATTATAGTTACGTTATTATATATATGTGTGTATATAACTACAGTTACATTATTATATATATTGCAATAAAATATTATGTATTATTATGTTATAGTCTATTACAGTATCAAGCCAGAGACAAGGATGAAAAACCCTATACAAAAAAGAGTCCCAAAACCCACAAAACTCCAACTCAGATGTTTTCTTTATTTTTTCTTCCTTAAAAAGCAAATTATTGAAACACAAGCACTAAAAAGATGAAGGCTTTTTTCATTTGCCCTGTGTTTGTGCATTTTAAATACCACCAGATCTCTTAAATCTAGAATTTGAATTACCTCATGACCTTTACCATCAGCAGATACCATCAGCTGGAAGCACACAATTTCAAGGGAGTTTGAGAAGCCTGTGCTTTCACAGTCTCTGTGCCTAGGACCTGATTATATCTCATTTTAATCAGCAAATTCTCCAGAACACCTTGAAAGAAATAGGTTGTCCAGCTCCTTCCAACAAATAGAATCTCAGGCTTGACAGAGTCTAATTAAATGCAGCTGATACCTAAAATTTTGGGACTACTTTTCAGTCTCTGTTGAGAATGGACACTCAATTTGGTTCCTAATTGTTCCTTTTTTTAGTCCACTACTGATCATTTCACTATAAAAATATTACATGGCCTCTCTAATTTTCATACCTTAGGACTACCCAAATATTTAATAGTACCATTAGCACATGTATACCTTGAGCTCATTGGACCTTCCTTTTTTGAACAGTATTTTACAGACACTTTTAATCCTAAAAACTGAGACTAATTAAGATAATCTTATCTATGCCTGGACAACCTGTCAGACTTTTCATCAATAAATTACAACTTTATTTTGTGATTCCTGTGCCACAGCACACCTTCCCTCCTGACTCTGCCTTGGGGGTTGCATCAATCCACTGCAGGTTTGGGAGTTCTTAAGTGGTAACAGAAATATTTCCAGCACTGGGTAGAACATTGTCATTCCAGTAGCTGCAAAGACTTAAAAGAGGCCAGCACTTTATTACTTTTTAAGCTGGAGATAAATGGAAGCCTTTTCCTGCCTTATTAGGAGCGTGAAGAGCAAATCTCTACTTCAGTGGAGATCTGTGCTCCAGTGGAAAAGCTCTCATTGATGTGAACTATAATTTTGCTGGTTTACTTTTGTTAAAAAGCTGACAGGTGTCATGTTTTCCATAAGTACAGATCTGTGAGACAACAGAGAGAATAAAAATTCAAAAAACCCCATAACTGGACAGCTGCAGCAAAATGCATTTTGTTGTGTCCTGTTCTGAACTTCGAGGCCCCAAACCAAACCTCGCTGGGTCAACAGGCATTTCTTTACAAAAGCTCAAACTGTAAGGATGAAACCAGAACAAAAACTGAACCTAAGCCACTGAACAGGGGAAACAGGTCAATGGTTCTGTGCCTGATGAAAAGTTAGGGCTTCTGAAACAGAAGAGAGAACAGCCTGAGTTGGAGGAGACCTAAAGATCATCTCATCCCACCCCCTGCCATGTCAGGGACACCTTCCACTAGCCCAGGTTGTTCCAAGCCTTGTCCAATCTGGCCTTGGACACTTCCAGGGATGGGGCAGCCACAGCTTCTCTGGGCAACCTGTGCCAGGACCTCTCTTATGAAGAATTTCTTCCTAACAGCTACTCCAAACCTAAATTACATCCAGCAGGTGAAAGTCCCAGCAGCTGATTATTTGACTAAAAACACCTGCTTAAATAGCAATGTTCCTGGGGTAGCTGATTGCTTAGGGAGTAACCCAGTTTCTCCTGGAACCTGCTGGAAACACCTTACAACATAAACAATCTATGGCCAAGATTAAATCCAAAATATTTTTCATAGAAAAGACCTTTCCTGTATTTCCATCTAAGTCCACACTCCTGTAGTGTGATCAGTGTTGACACTCACACCCCTAAGACAGAAGTTCAAAATTCTACACAGCAACCCGTGGGAACCCTTTCAGGGGGAATAAAAAACTACAAAAGCCCTGGCCTTGTTCTGCTGTTTCCTCTGTTCTTCTGTCAGCATCTATCACATAAATCAACCAGCCATTAGCACTGAAAAGGGCTGGCTGACTGCTGTTGGTCGTGCCATTCTATAAAAGAAGTAAAGAAAATCAGAGCAGATGAACAGACCTTTAGCCAAGAGACAGAAGGCCAAAGCACAGCCACACTAAAATGGAATCAGATTGCTGTAGTTAGCCAAAAAATGCTCTAATTTCAGTATTAAACATACAATAATGTATTTTATCTAAGAGGGGCTTCAAGACTGAAAGCAGAGAAATCCATTTTTCCAGAAATTATTAGTATTTTTCAGGGAAATAGGACCGTTCAGCAAATGAAATGCTGGAAACATGATACAAAACTCCATGAGAAACAGTTGGTCCAGGAAAAAGAAAAAGGAAAAAAAGAAGAAAAAAAGACCAAACACAAAAATCCTACCCCAAACAAACTAAACCAACTTCCATTCCAGTCTACATTTGCAGTCCTATCATCTGCCACCTTGGTTTCACTGTCAGAAGCATCTTATTGTACTATTAAATAAAGATATAAAGCCATGAAACTAATACTGCAGCTTTTAGTGCAGCACCATTGGCTGTTAATAAGATTCAGAAAATCCAGCTTCCATGCAAAATAACTGTAAGCAGAATAATAAAACAGAAAGAACACAAGCTATGAAAGCAAATCATCTGGTTGTTGAAAAAACCCAACCAATATATTGCTATTTAATGACTGAATAAAGAAACATATACAAGTGGAATTGAGGCACATTTTTCATATGCAACATTCCCATAATGGCTGTAAAAGGAAACTGCATGCTTTAATCTGCTTTTCTGAACATATACGTACATTTTCATTTTGTTAAGAGTAAAATGAGGTTTTGTATATTTTCATTAAAAATAAAAAAAAAAAAAAAGAAAGGCAAAATCTTTACCAAAGATCAGACTATTTGATTTTTGGGGTGGGATGCACTTCTCTAAAGTGAAAGTAGAGAGACCAAATTATAATAACAGCTGTGCTTGGTGCCACAAGGACCATCTAAGACAGATTTTTGCTGCCACCTGCTTAGTGTGTCATAAGAGACCATTTTAGTTAAGTAAATGTATAAAACCTATAAAAGCCTATCCTGCTGCGTGCCTGTACATTGCCTACCTGTATTATATATTTCTCAGAATTCAAAAGGAGCATGTTGAAAATACAACAGATTTAAAAATCAAACTTTAACAGGTTATAAATCACTAAAAATTAAACTACCAGCAGTTGAAAGCCACCAGTTTACATGTTAAAGTTCCTATAAAACTTGCCATCTGTCTAAATTTCTTTTATGCCACAGAACCTTCAGTGCATCATTATGCAAACCCCAGAGGTAAAGAAAAATAACTCTTTAGCTTTGCTACATTTTACAGAAAACAAGTTTTGTGGTAGAAGACAAAAGCTGCTACTTTTCAAAATACCCACATAAATAATTTTTGCAGTCACACCGAGATGCCAAGCTTTACAAAATTTCACCTTCAAAGGTGAAACTCTCCATCTTTGCTACTAAAGAGAGATGCAAACCTGGGGAGCTTCGAATTCCAGCTTCAAATGCAAACATCCTCGGCCAGGAGCTCGCACAGATCTTGCAGGTAATATAAAGTTACAGCAACAAAATGAAATGATGATTTGGTTAGAGGTTCTTTCCAGGTTTGGAAGAGAGGTAGCAGGCATCTTGTCTGCTCCCCAGCTGAAAGCAAAGCCAAGAGCCCCCCCTCCTTCCTGATTATTATCACCTGCCATGAAAACCACACATGATTCTTGTTCTCTTCAATCAGGGGAGAAGAAAGAGAATCACTCGTGTGGGATAGGATCAAACACCTGCCATCGAATTCTTAGTCTATAAGAAAATCAAATATAAACATATGTTCTCTACAGTGATTTATAACCACAGACATCTTCACTGCAAGGAAAGAGAAGCAGAGCTGCTGGAGAGGTGACTCTGCACCACGTAAATCCATGTGAAAGCATGAGAGAGAGGAAAAAAAAAAATCCCCCCAGGACTCTGCTGTACAATAGGAACTGTCAGCCAAGGTCACTCTTAAGAAAGAGAGCAGCCAAAAAGGAGGTTTTAAATCTCAGTGGGCATTAGCTGAAAGACACAGAGTGATGCTCTGCAGTGATTTTAAATAGGACGTTCACAAAGGATTAAAAAGTATATGTCTACCAGTCAGCCCTATAAAAATACCAGTTTTTTTGTTAGATTTCCCTGCACTGATTATTCTCATACGCAGAGAATCAAGAAATTGTTTGGGAATAGAAACACAACAAACTACAGCTCTACAGAAATCATAGGCAAGAAATCATAAATATCTCAGCCACAAACGTGGCCTTGCTCCCACCTGCCAAAAACACCTGAGGATGGCCAGAAACATTTACCAGCCCTGCAAGAAGAATAAAGGAGCAGAGTGAAGGCCGTGCACAGGAGCTGACAGGCTGAGGGGATGTTGCAGAGGGCACTGGGCACTGTTGGATTTCAGCTCCTTCTCCCTGGCACCAGCCCATGCCACCTGGCCCACGGGAAGGCACTTTCAGGGCGCTCATATGTGGACAGAATTGGCACATTAGTGCTAAAAACCGGCTCATTAAACCTAAAAATCCCTCGGGAAGAATAAAAAAAGGGGTTTGGGGACTAGAGATTTCCAAAGAAACTGTTCTTTAGGTTCAGCTTTAAGGAAAGCAGCGATTTGAGCGAGTGGTTTTGAAAGGGAAAATAAAAAACCCACTCTTCCCTCAAGAATGTATATGGTACAGACACCACTCTCTTTCTGCTTCACAGAAGCAACATTTGGAAAACTACTTAACCTTTCTATTTTTATCTGGGTGCATTCAAATTACCAATAATGTACAACATGCTGTAACAAAACCACTGATGTAGGGTATAATTTTCCCTCAAGCACATTATCCTAGCTGGTGGCTCAGAAAAATAAGCTGATAAAACAGCAGCAGACATCAATTGATGGATAAAAAGCGATCACAGCTATGCAGAATGTTGCTGCCCAACCTTAAAATCATACAATTAGCCAAAAAATATAAGCAGCAGAACAGGCCATAGCAACACCCATGTATTATCTATGGGGTCATCCCAAAAATCCTCCTACAAACACATTTTTAAATAGACCATCAGATTATCGCTTCATAATTTAGCTATTAACACACAGATTTATTTGAAAGCCATCACCATGCCTGGTACTTTTATTAAATATCTTCTTCCCTGTCAAGTTCAATCGGGATCTCATCCTAACCATGATGAGCTTTTAATTTTCTGTGCTATTAATAGCAACTTAAAAATAAAATGTTCTCTTTTGAAGCTATAAAGCTGTAACTTTCTTTAGGAGCTGCAAGGGGGAAGAGAGATTAATCTTTCTGCTCTGCATCTCTTAAACTGCATTAGCTATGTGCATATATGGGAAAAAAACCCAGGAGAGCAAGTAAGAAACAGGAATTTTCTCTAAGGATACTTCAAGTATAACTCCCTATAAGGATTTAGCCTGGCTGCAGCGAAGTAATCAGGAATTACCAAAATACAGGAAATAAATACTTAAAGAATTGCCATGAAGGCTCTGAATCATTCTCAGTGACTCTCTTTTGCCCATCATCACTAGATAATAGATTAATGAATGACATAATTAGCTGCAGGATACACAGACTCCTGTCCAGCAAAGCCCTTCAGCAGATACTCAAATTTCAGCACAATTGGGGTCCTCATTAATTCCCCAGCAAATGAAGAAAGATGGAAAGCTAGAGATGAGTATCATGGCACTCTGTGCCCATCTGACACATGGATCAGATGGTTCCAGCTGCTTTTCTTCTGCTGCCTGCTTCAAGTAAGGGCAGAAGGAGAAGGTACAAAGTTGTTCATGAGCCCTTTCTGGGGTCTGTGTGAACACCATCAATGCAAAGCACACTCACTTTTAGCATCGTGCTGCAGGAATTTACATCAGTGATATAAGGCTATCACTGGAATCAGAGAGCATCAACAGCTGCAGAAAAGCCAAAAGTCAGTGATTTCAGTGTGATTCCACTTAGACCAATGCCAGACAAGCAAGAGACTGTTGTATACGTGGAGAGCTGGAAGGACCTGCCTCGGCCTTTTCCACCCCTCTCCTGAGCTGTCTCACTCCCCAGTTTGCAAGATGCCTGGTTTCAGGGGGATGATTAGAAGCCTGGAGCACCTCTCCTTTGAAGACAAGGCTGAGAGTTGGAGGTGTTCAGCCCAGAGAAGAGAAGACTCTGGGGAGACCTCAGAGTTCTTCCAGCGCCTAAAGGGGCTCTGAGGGAGCTGGAGGGGGACTTTGGACAAGGGACTGGAGTGACAGGACAAGGGGAAATGGCTTAAGCTGAAGGAGGGTAGATTTAGGTTAAAAATTAGGAAGAAATTCTTCCCTGTGAGGGTGGGGAGGCCCTGGCACAGGTTGCCCAGAGAAGCTGTGGCTGCCCCATCCCTGGAAGTGTCCAAGGCCAGGTTGGACGGGGCTTGGAGCAACCTGGGCTAGTGGAAGGTGTCCCTGCCCATGGCAGGGGGTGGGACTGGATGATCTTTAACGTCCCTTCCAACCCAAACCATTCTGTGGTTCATGATTCTATGACACTGGTACACAACCAAGGCACTGGACTGCTCTGAGATGTATTTTCTGTAACTGTCTAAATGCCTGTGACCTTTCTTTTAGGATATGGGCCTTGCCACAGCTATTCAAGCCTGTCTTTATCTAAAGACTGGAACACTGAAGTGTGTTTTAATGAGGGATAAACTGAGACCATCTGGATGTCTCAGCTGCTACAGAGCATGATTGTTTGCTGATTTTAACCGTGTCTCTCGCAGAGAACATAGACCTGTGCTGCACAAAGTGCACTAGCTCAGCTTGATTTCTCCTTGTAATCAAATGTGTTGATCTAAAATCTATTTCCAGCAAATTACTTGTCTGTTTTGGAAACAGCTCCCTCCTCATCTCAACCACGGTGATAAGCAGAGACAATTGAGTTGAAAAGGTATTTTTGCAAGAGGCTGACAGCAAGCATTCTCAGGGAAACCTTCCATTTTGGAATATGACCACCATTTACTCATAAACTACATACCAGGTGCCAACTTTATGGATGTTGTATTAAGATCTGGATTTTTCTTTTCTTTTTTTTCTTTTTTTTCTTTTTTTTTTGTTCAGTGGTTTTGGGTTTTCTGTTTGTTTGTTGGGGTAGGGAGTTGGGGGGTTTCTTTTCCTTTACACACATTTTCTGTGAAAATATTTGGTAAATAATTTGTCTCTTTTGAATGGTGGTGGCACCGGGTCAATTTGCATTTCTTTATGCATAGATTTCAGTTGTAAATTACACTGAGTACTGGATAACCATATTATTAATAAACTTCAATATATCATTTGTTGACCTGTATATATTCTGCGAGATAAACAAGGAGTCTATTTGGAGAGGTAAAGTAAAAAACTACTCTTTTTCTTTTCTTTTTGGGGAGTAAATTCCTCTATGGACATAAAAGTGGCAGCACAGCACAAATGGAGCAGCAAAAGCCTCTTCCCACAGCTCCACAGAGCTGCCTTTTCCTATATTACCTCGCTGGTAGAAAAGTATCTTAGTTTTACGTGGCTCAGTCGAACTGCACCATTTGCCTGCAATTACCCAGCAATTTTAGCTTAGCATAAATCTGTGATGTGACCAAAGGGGGGGCTTTGCACAGTGCCTGCTGCTCCTTTCAGCCAGCAATGCTAATGAGTGGCCAGCAGTGAAAATATCCAGCTGCACTTGGATGTGCCAGCTGAGGTCTTACACCTCACCACGCAGACCACAACCTGCTTTTAGTCTCAAAAGTTGAAACCCTTCTACTTTGGCAGGAAAAAAAAGAAAAAAACCCACCCAAATCACCACAGAATTAACGGTCAGCAAAAGAAACTCTGAAAATAATTTTATGGATTTATTATTGGAATATTCTTGAGACAGCTGAGACTTCTGCTCAATTCTCAAATTAAATAAATGAGTGGGGGGTTGAACCCAAATATCCCACGTTCCCCTACATTTTTCTGTGCAGAAGATTACAGGCATTAATGATCTGGGATACACCCCAAATTCTAAAATCTTTAGCAAACTTCACAACTGCTTTTGAAGAGACCGAACCTGGGTTTGGAGATTGAGGGAGAGTTGACTGTGTGTGTGTGTAATGACCCACCAAAATAACTCAGACAACATACACAGTTCACAATTTAAGATTAAAACATTCTGTTTGAATTAGTTCAAGTGCTGTTAATTATGCATTCCCCAAAAATGACACCTTGAACTCTAGATTCCAAGCAGATCTGAAAATTAAAAGAGTAAAAGCAATAACTATTCTTGTAAGAAGAACTACTCTGGGGATACTGAGAGCTTAAGAAATTTAGCATATTTTTAGCGTATTTTTTCACTTCAATTAAAAAAATAAAATTAAAAAATTAAAATAAAAAAAATATATTCTGTTGATTTTACCTCTCAAAAAGGGATCCAACGCAGAATGTTTTGGCTTTTGACTATAAAGTGATTATTTGAAAATGAAATCACTTGAGTTCCTTTCCCAAGAGTATCAATAAATGCCTAAAAGGGAATTTTTGAAGAGGTATCTTGAGACATTTGGGAGAAATACCCCCCAAAACACCAAGATAGATTGATTACTCCCATTTCTTAAGCTACATCTAGTACCACAGTACATTGCTTTATGGATTTGCTGGGCTCTAACTTCTTTCAGGAGAAAACACTGCTACAGAAAGATCAGTTGGTTTCTGCAATACTTTGATTCCCAGTTCTAAACCAAAATATTTTTGATAAAACTGAATTCTTCGTGTCACAACAAAACTTTTGAAAGTCACTCATCACCAATGATCCCAGATCTGCTGGAAAGCCACATGGTTTAATCTGACAACAGGTCCACGAATATTTCACAAGTAAAGGATTCCAAAAGAAATGCATTATGTCATTATGGATGTGGACACTTCCACAAATGAACCAACAGAATTAAATCTCTCCCTCTACAGGTAGAAGTGGTAACAAAGAATTACCAAATTCTCCAAAGATCCATGCTAGTGCTGAAGGTGTCTAAAACAGCTAAAATTATTAACCATAATATTGTTAACCAGTACTATTATTATATTATTAACCATATCTGTGGCACGATGTGTACAATGTGTACCAATTTAAGACAAACAAGTCTTAAGTACCAGGATTTCCATGATTAATCTGTTTGACTCAAACCCCCTGCATTGGTCTAATACCTGAAATGTGCAAGTAAACAACAAATGTAATCCAGCTGTTTCCAAGGTTTTCACACTAATCAACTCCTACATGTTTTCTAGAAAAGCAGGTTTACACCTCCTGGCAACAGATTGAGTTTCCTTAGTTATGTTTTGTGGACCCATCTGAATTAGCTCAGACATCAGAGACCTGAAATTACTATATTTCTGATAACTTTAAGCAATCTCTGAACGTGGTTTGTTTTTTTTTTTGAATCAGGAATCTTACAGAGAGAGCACCCCCACCACAATCTCCAGAACAATGAAAGAAAGTTGTCAAGTCACCAACCACAATCTTTGCATGTTCAAATAAGACTCCTAAAGAAAATAAAAATAAAAGCTTATCTCGGAAAATTAAGCAGAACTGATCAAAACATAACCCATGTCTCAGATTTGCATGCACCTAACCCACGTGCTATCACAAAATGCACATCCACCCCCTCCTGATTTCAGTGAGCAGCTCAGCCAGGTTGTGGACCAACAAGAAACCACCTCTTGCTCCAGCCTATTTCAACCCCACACTCTCCATGTAAATCAGTGCAAAGTTTTTCTAGATGAGCATTTTAAATAATGCCAATTTTATTCACATATTTTCCTGTGTCTAATTGTTTGCCTCCTTTGGAAATGAACAGAAAATGTTTCCTCAGAGGTGCTCCTTATTAACCTGATGTTTATCTTGCTTTTTGTCACTTCTTGCAAGAACAAAACTTAATAAGCTCCAGCCCAAAGTATTTGTATGCCATTGTCAAAAAATTACTTTTAGCACTTGGGAGTCTGCCCCTGTGGAAACCCAGGGAGTAGAACAGACCCTTTCCCATCTCTGTGACAGCAACTCGAGTGACCTTCAGGAAAAAGTACAGATACGAAAAACGTGCGTCCACCCTGACTTTATTTAACCACTCCTCAGAGCTGCAGCTCCCCAGTGTCACCCCAGCGCTGCCAAAAGCACGTACAGCTCATTTGAGCAGCCTGCAAAGCGTCCTTGTGGCACTCTGTGTGCTCGGGCTCGGCACTGACATCACAGGCAGAAGGCAGTGACACAGGAAAAGCTGCGTGTGTGCTCCTCTTTCGCTGCCTCTCTGCCTGACCTGATCTGCCACTCGCAGGCGCACAGGAACAACGGCTTATTTGCTGAATCTGTTTACCCCACTGTCATTCAAGATGTAGCAACGATGCTTAAATAGGCAACAGTCAGATTAATATAATTGAGGCTGCGGTTCGGAGCAGACAGGAAGTCGGGCGGGAGTCGCAAAGCGCTTTTTCTCTTATGATTAAAACATCCCCAGGGTTGTATCAGTGTAAAGGCACCCGAAGCAGGGATGCACAAAGCCCGAGGACCAGGAGATGGGAGCGTTTTCCTTTTTGGAACAGCTCAGCAGTTCGAGAGGAAGAAACATGAATCACGCGAAGATAAGTTGCCATTTTAATTGCATAAGAAGCACTGGTGGATTTGTCATTCCTTGTGACAGAGTTTGTTCCTCAGAGTCACATTATAAGCACAGCTATATTGCTGTTGTGTAAGACATTTCATACACCAGAGTGACATCCCAGTACACAGATACAGAGAGCTTCGTAAACAGCCTGTTAACATTTACTCCAGTGAGAGAGAGATGCCTCTCTGCTGCTCCAGAACAGAGCAGAAAGGCTGTCCAAACATAACAAAATAAAAGCAAATAAGGAGCAAATCAGTGACTGAGAACGACTTCAAGTCTCAGCACCATCGGCCTGACTAACAAACCACACATTTCTTCGTACTGGCATTGCTGTTTACAGTACAGGGAAAAACAGCAGCTTGCAGGTGGCATCCTCCTGCAGAGACCTGAACACAGATGGCACAGGAGAAAGTGGAGTGACACTGCTGGTATATCCATTTGCTGAAGACTTTCAGTCCGTTTGCACTTAAGCTGTTTAGTATCTCAGCACTACCAATCCCAAGGTATTTAAGTCTGAATCAGTGGTCCTCACAAGTTGTCAGGAAAGTCCAAAGAGCAGTAACACAGAGAGTAAATTTTTAGTGGTAGCAAAGGGCTCCTCAAGGCCTGTCATACATGCAGCATTTCACAGGTCTGGCCATGCCTGAAAGCAAAATGTCCACAGAGAGAAAAACTGTGCTGCAGCTGGATCTGCACAACACCAGCATCCCCCAGCCAGTTACCACCAACTTGGTTCCTGGTTACACTTAGTACAATGATTTCAGTGACATTTGCCCTAGAAATGAGCCCTCCATCTCATACTAAAGCACACAGGAGCCACCAGTGGAACAGCACACAGGAACTATTTCTGTATCTGTGCAGAGCTGATCTTTGCCTTTTCTCTAGCCTAGATTTTGATTTCCCTTAAGTGATCAGTGTTGGCCTAATTCTACTCCCATTTACATCAGTTGAAGCTTTACTATCAACTTCAAAGAAAATGGATTTAACCCAGTATAGTTCATTTTGATAAATTCCACTTTAAGAGAGAAGGACCTCTGCTTCTCCAGCAGAGGATAAGATGATATATTTTTACAACAGGCTTCACAGCCAGATGACATTGCTGTGCCCTACATTCACATTTTGGTTTTGAGCAACGCTGCAGTTTTGAAGTAACTCCTCCATCCGTCGCTGTTTCTGTGTGATAGCTCTGTTTGGGGAGCAGCTGTGGGGCTCAGGAACCAGATTTCTTTTGGAAAAGACAAAGCAGAGGCCCTGCTGCAGGTTCACACCAAAAGCATTGG
The DNA here is from genome assembly GCF_036250125.1 of Pseudopipra pipra. Taxonomy (NCBI): domain Eukaryota; kingdom Metazoa; phylum Chordata; class Aves; order Passeriformes; family Pipridae; genus Pseudopipra; species Pseudopipra pipra. The sequence goes on from NC_087559.1 coordinate 21,515,509, forward strand.
GCACATACAGATCAGAAACAATCAGGGGCCTTTGGAAAGCTTCCAGTCACATATAGGGAGCACTTTCAGCCCACAGGCACAGCCTGAATCTGGTCCCACATGAAACCTCCACAGACACAGAGGCCTCAACACCGACTGCTTCAAGCTATTGATCTGCCTCTAATGCACCAAATGACTTGCTGATGGAGACACATTTCAAACTCTAGTTCTACTTCTTGTCTCTATAATCTTTTTATTTCCCCTGACTTGCTAAATAATTCACTCAGCATTACTGATCTTCACAACTTTCTGTGTCTTATCCCCAGATTCTTATTTAAATTGCATAGACTTCCTTTTTGGATTATAGCCTCAGAGTTTTGCCTCCCTCTTACAGGGAACTGACTCTAATTGTTAAAAATTCTCTCCCACAGTTAACCTTCTGAGGCACTTTAGACACAAGATCATTTTTTTAGCAGTGCATTAACCTGTAACTTCATATCAAGAAAGCTTCCCTTTGTAGACAAGGGTTCTGTAACATCTTAGCTGATGCATTAGGAACAAGAACTAAAGTCCACCTCAGGTACCTGCAAATCCATTAAGAATAAAACATTGAAAAGGAACCCTATGAAAATAACCCTTCAAATAAGGGTCAAAACTCAAAATCAAATCACTTATCTGACAGGAACAGAACAGAAGGAAAGACCATTATGTAATGTACATTTGCAAACACCACAATAACAATGAAAGGAGCTGTACTGAAGGACTTCAGGAGGAATTTCTTCACAGAAGGGGTTATTAAACATTGGAAGGGGCTGCCCAGGGAGGTGGTGGAGTCACCATTCCTAGGGGTGTTTAAGGAAAGACTGGATGTGTGCTCTGGTCTGGTTGACCTGTTGGTGTTCAGTCATAGGTTGGACTCAATGATCTCAGAGGTCTTTTCCAACCTAAATGACTCTGTGATTCTGTGACTTGTTAAAAAACATCTTGCTCTGCCAGCAAGTTGCCTCTGTAAGCAAAGATTTGTTTTAATTCTTCCTCACCCCCTCCAGATGAGGACAGAAGCCTCTTGGCTGTCAGAGCTCTTGCTCCAGAATCACCCAGCACTCTGACCCCTCTGACCTGGGCTGGTTGAACTCCCCCTCTGCTCTGCCTGTCCATCCCATCCACTAAGGCCTCTGAAAGATGAAGTGACACCTGTAAGGCCCCAGAATTATAGTGAGACTTCCCTTACCAATTTTCCTGTTAACAAGAAAGGAAATAGTAGTTACCTACCACTTTTTATCCTTGTGACTTTAGTCAGCCCACCCTGTTTTTTAGCAGTTCCACCTTCACATTAATTGAGCATTAAGTTGTATCATAGCTCATTTTCCTCTTTATCCACAGATACAGACCATTATCAAGATGATTATCAGAGGTATTGTTTAATATTTTATGGTGCATCCCTCATTAATCCCACTGCAGCAGAACTCACCTGATGGAGGGTGACACTTGCAGGAAAGGTGCTTTAACACATTAATTAAGAGCCACTGTAATAACACTGCAGCAACAAGTGTCAAACTGCACATGGAGTCAAGCAGTCAAGATGAAGTCAACATTTTTTCTTATTACCCCAACTTTTACATGATTTCACACGGTAAATGGAAAACCCATCTAGAAATTTGGGGCAGGTCATTTGTCACTCTTAGAAGCAACTCCATTAAAATATCTGAAGGCAAAGAACTCGGGGACTACACTTGTAACATTTTTTGAGTTCCCTACTCAGGACAGGACTGTGCTGCTTTCACCCTTTTCCCCTGTTTCTGCAGCTTTGCTCTTACCTGTATAAATTCTACTTGTCACTTTAAACACCAGAAAACCACAGATTCATCACGTAAAAATGTAAAAACTTCAGAAAGAACAGCAGGTCGGCCACATGGAAGGCATAACAACCCATAATAACAGCTAAGCATGAACTACCCTTTCAAATCAGTGTTCCAAGAGTGCCAGAGAACCAACTGGCTCTGTGGCACAACACTCATAGAGGTCCCATCAGACCAAGACTTGAACATGACTCACAAAGACACAGGCTCAGGCTTCCCTGAATTTCTTCTTTGAAAACTAGCTTCAAATCAAACATCTCTTTTTGGGGTTTGGGTTTTTTTTTTTCAAATATTCTTAACAAAACTATGGGGTGATTTAGGTTGGAAAGGACCTTTGAAGATCATATAGTCCAACTCAGTGCCAGCTTCAAATGTGGAACAGCTCGCTCGGGGTCGTGCCCAGCTGAGCTCTGAACATCCCCAAGGATGGAGATTCCCACCCTGTCTGGGCCACTGTTCCCATGCTGGAACATCCTCCTGGTGAGAAAGTTATTTATATTTGACCAGAATTCCCCCTGCTGCAACTCATACCTGTCACCTCAAATGCATTTACTGTGAAGCTCAGAGATGAATCGGACTTTTCCTTCTTTTATAACCCTCCACTGGATATTCAACAGATAACTGAAGAAAAGAATAAAACCACATCCCCCTAAGCCATCTCTTCTCCAGATTGAAGAACCCCAGCACATTCAGCCTCTCCTACCTTTGTGGCCCTTTACTGGACTTCCTCCAGTCACCAGTGTCTGTCCTATATGGGGCAGACTGGTCACCACACTCCAGATGCAATTTTACAGGTTTTAAATGGAGTAAGGAAGTTAAAAAGAGTGACAATTATTAAAGAGTTTAATGGCCATATTTTGGCTCAAGCATCTCTGAAACAGCAGTTAAGTTGCACCTGCCATTCCAGATTGCTCTCATTGCTTACACAATGCCACCTCTTATACACTCCTGCTAAGAGTAAATGAGGAGTTTGGGTGTAATTTGCCAAACTCATTGGGAATAGAACTTCATTTCCAGAATGAAAAATAAGTTTTCATATTGGCACTGTAGGGGAAAAAAAAGTTTACGTAAATTCTGCCCATTCATTTTAATAAAAACTAATCCTGGAGTGTATTTTCAGAAACACATTTGAAACTCAAGGTCAAATGCTGCAAATACAGATGAACTGCATTTCTTATATATAGGATTAGCCACATAAAAGAGATTGTTTTAAAAACTTTTTTTTCTTCAGTCCACAAAATATTGGAATTAAAGGACTTGGGTCACATCAATGAAGGAGCTTGGTGCATTTCCAAATCTCTATTCACAGTACTATCAAGATAGCCTTGCTAAAAAGAATTAGTTTTGATTGTCAGGGAAAAAAAATGATTATTTACTAGCTTTAGCAGGTTGCATAATTCCCCAAAATACTCAAAGCAATATTAACTTCTGCTATATTGGAAGTTTTATATTATACAAGACAATGCAATACCTAAAACTGAACATGACCATTCAGGATCAAAGCAAGACAGCAGCAGATTATTAATCACCTCTACCCTTGTTTCATAAACACAGTTTGAAAAATGAGGCTTTGGTAAAGGTATATACAGACAGAAAAAGCAAATCAGAGCAGCATTCGAAAATTAACAATTCAAACAACTTTCTAAAGGCTTCAATTTATGCAGAAGGGCTCTGCTGGGGAAAGGTCCTACAGAGTGGGTAGGAATCATGTGCAGTGGTGAAAAAACAGAGGGCCAAATCAATTAGTACTTCAGTGGGACCACAATATCAGTAAAGAGAGAACTTGTACATGAAGTCATTCACTGTGATGTTTAACCACAATCAAATCAGCACACATCTAGAAAAAGCAACAGGGAGGCAGGTGGCAGCACAGAGAACAAGTGGTGGCATCTCTTAGCCTGGGAAAGGATTTTAATTTAGCTCTTAAATGTCTCCCAGCATTATCTCATGCTCAGCAGCTGGGCAGCAGCGGGGCAACTCCAGCACCCTTGGAGAGGGGGGTTTGTGGGAAAGGCCCCAGTGGAGGCACTGCTGTCATACCACATGTCAGGAAAGATAGGCAAGCAGGAAAACTGGAGAATGAAGGAGTCAGGAAAGTTTCTATAGAGAGCAGGAGATGCCCTTAAACCTTTTCCAAATCTATAGAGAGCAGGAGATGCCCTTTAACCTTTTCCAAATGTCTGTAGCCCAAGAGAGGAGGCAGAAAAAGGCTAGAATTGACACAGGCCTTCTCCATGTAATTCAGATGGAAGAAAAGCTCCTGATACTGCTCTGCAGCAAGGCTTTCTCCTGCCATCCTGGGCTGGAAACAAACATCCTCACTCCTGCCTCTCGGATATATTGCCAAACTTGTCAGGCACCGAGCCCTGTGGCCGTGCTGTCCAAATATGAGCAGTATTTACACCCTGCTAACCAAACACCTCTGTGCCTTCAGATCAAACAGCTCTGAAGCCTAGAGCAGTGCTCTTTGAAAGGCAAATCCAATTAAGACCGGATTTGGGCAACTTAAAGTCACCCAAAGTTTCAGAAATAAAGACTGAACAGCTTTCCAAGGCACCCTCAAACAAGTTTTCTGTTACAATGCATATGGATTTTGCAGCACTTACAAATCCCATTAGCAGCAATGAGAACTGAAGGACTTAATCTACACGGTGCATTATCACTGAAGTGATCCTTTTTTAATTGCTAAAGAAATGGCAAACACTTTCCAGCTGATTTTTACAACTTAAATAATAGCTTAAAAATAGTTCCACATATGCTTTTACTGGTGCACATCAGCTCCAACTTGAGCAAAATCATCCCTTCACCTCAGCTGAAAGCTCAGTCCTTGGTGATCAGCATCTGTTAAGAACTGACACTTCCCTTGATCCTAAGAGTGCACCTTCCCCACAAAAACTATCATAATTCTTTGGGAGTTTCAGATTTTCACACAAGAAACCAGGCAGTTGCAGCTTGCTCGTGTTCAGTTTTGTGGTTCCAGCAGTTTCCTTAACCTTGAGAAAATTTTGCATCGTTATTCTAATTACAAGAAGTGGGAGTGCACGAAATCTTTCCAGCAAAGCAGAGAAACTGAGCTGGCAGATGCATGAAATTTTATACTGCAAAATGACAGAAGGGGAAGTAATGGAACACTAGAACTGTCACTTACCCAGGTAAGAGTCAGCTGCCGTAAATAAAAAACTACATTCTTTCAAACCCATTCAGCTGTTGATAAATTGACACCAAGTATTGACACTGTTACAAAATAAAGCTACAGTAACTAGAATTGTTTATGTTCAAAATCATTGTTGCTGTAACACAGAGACAAACACCAGGTAGGTGCTTGTGATACATTTTGAGACACCAAAGGCAATAAAGGAAAGTCTCCCATGTGTCCTGACACACCTCCATACATGAAAAATGCATGTAGTTTCCTATTTAACTCACACATTGGATTACAAGGCTGAATGTGATGACTGTGTATTTAAATACCATACTGAGCCTTTTACATCTACAGGAGAGCTGCTGACCTGGGCAGCTCTGGAACCCAAGATGCAGAAATCCCAGATGCCATGAAGGCTATTTTGAGAAAAGTCAAGGAGTTTATACTTTAAGAGTTTTCTCTTAAAGCCCTCAAATTTATTAAGGTCTCTGTGCTAGGAAAACTAGGGAGTTTTCATTGCAATAAAATACATAATTTACACAAGATTTTCTCAAGTGTAGGAAACCTCAGTGAATCCAGGAATGACCTTATAGGCATTCCTGTTTCAGAGGGGCAAAACTGAGGTATTAGTGACCCCTTCCACAGGAAACATCTTTGGATATATAAACACTCAGAGATGCCTTAGCACACATTTAAAATCCAGAGTAAATTCAGGTTTTAATCCTTCCTGCATCTTTCCCTATGTTGTACTTGGCTAACCCCTTATATAATCCCAGGACTTCCTTATTTTAAAACACATTTAAAATATCCCGAGTTCAAGCACAGAGATAACAAAGTCGTCAAACAAATCCGAGCGCTTCTTAAACCCACTTTTTTCTTTTGACAACTGTCTGAGAACAGAGAGTGCAGAGAGCTGTTCCTCCTTTAAATTTAGCTTCAACCCCTGTGAAAATTCCTTCCAATGCTCCAGCATTTGCTGCCTGGTCTTTCCATTCAAGTGGAACGGGACAATGAACCCGATCTGGCTGACCCATTCCCATGACTTGTTGGGAGTTCTGCAGCCACAGGGAAGTTATAGAAAGGAAAAACCGAGGACAAAATTATTTTGTTTTATGTCTAAAGCCAGGAGGATTGTTGCATCTGTACTACTGGCTGTTCCAGCAGTGGGATTTCTGGCTGCTGCAGCACCTCTGTACTCCACATCTTTTTCTCCCAAGAGGAAAGGCACCCAGGGCTGGTCCTACTCCGGCCAGATGTGATGCCCTCAGAGCCCACGGGAGGCTCTGGAGCTGCTCAGATTTCTGGTTGACATGGGATTTTTTTCTGAAATTAGAACATTGCCCCATTTTCAACAAAGCCTTCAAGATTCCAGGGTTGTCCCTGTTAGCAAGGGATGTCCTTGAAAATGAGGACAGCTGATAACCTTAAAGAAGGAGGGTAATTAGTCACATCCCTGCAACCTTTTCTCCTGAAGAAACAGTGATAAAAGTAAACTCCTATTAGAATATCATTAAATGCATTATTATGCAACACCAGTTATATAACCATGCTTTACGAACTCTGGGTATTTTCAGGCAGAATTCAGGTTCACAGACTTGCCCACATAGGAACATTTTAAAAAGTATGGGTTGTCTCTCTGCAGGGGATGAAAAAAGCTCAGGTAGATTGATGAATGGCAGATTGGCTGCCAATATTCCACATGCAACTTGAATCCTTCCCAAAAAAAAGTCTTTTTGAGAATCCCTTCTCAACTAATTCTTCCGAAGAAGTTATAAAATTCATTTAAGCATTTGCAAATCCAAATATATCACCCCATCCAGACATTCAGTACCATTTGAATTTCAGCTACAACTGCACAGAGAATCTATTCAAAATTCAAGGATAAGCAAAATTTGACTTCATAAAACAGGAAAACTTGCAGAATGCTGATGTATTTTATCAAAAATACTACTGTAATCTATTTTCCTCTCTACTTTTGATAAGAAGCAGGAATAGAGATGAATTCTATTCTCTACTAAAGCATTTAGTCTGATTTCACTCATTTAACAGGATAAGTTAGTTCAGAAATATTCTAACCTCCCAAATAAATATTTGAATACTGTTCTTATGGTGCCTAAGCTCAAGTTAAAGACAAATAAAATTCACAGCTATTATATAGGTCTGAAAGCAAGAAAAGAATGAAACAGCAGTGCATGTGAAATTCTGACAGGGCACTGAATGCACTTTTAAAAGATTATGTTTAAATAGAAAGGATGCACATTTTCAATACAGAAATCTATGCAAAGTATAAGCATTATTTTATAGAGTTCATTAATAAGCTGCTTATTGTCTTTCCAAATATTTCCAGTGATATCAAACATTTACTGTTGTCTACGAAATTCATCCCAAAGCATTGCATTTGCAATTGACTAAAAAGTATGTTCAGTGACAATTGTTAAAAAGAATATATAAGCAGCTGATTAATATTTCAGGTACAACATCAACACTAGGTAATAAATTCTGTAAAAACAGTAACAGTTCAGGGGGTTTTACATACATAGCTCTATTATAACGAATCATTTCTATTACCATACTTTCCAAAATTACAATGTAGGGAACGTTTTCAAAGCAATTATCATTTGCCTTCTGGCTCTGCAAATTAATAAGGGACATTCTCTCTCTCACAAACCCCCAGATCTGCCTTAAAAGGAACCCAGCTTATTACTCAGTGTCCACACCACTTGTGTACCTTCCCTCAGAACATCCAATAATCCTGATGCACAGCAAAGCACAGCAAGAAAGTCACCATTAAAAGCATTAATCTCCCATACCTGAAATTCTCCAACCACTGGGATTGTGTTACTGAACCAGCAGATAAATTATGCAAGTGAGACACAGCTCCCCGTTACAAGGAGGCACGAATGACCATGGTATGATGTACTCACCTAAGACTACACCTCCAGAGTGCTCTGAACGTGTGTCAGAAGAGACACACCTTTCCTCCTTCTCTCCACCCCCTCTGGATCCCTCTGTCCCTCTCCCCTTCCCAGCTGACTGCACACAACACTCTGGGAAGAAAGGCAGGAGCAGCTCTGAGTGCAGAACACACGGCACAGGGAACGCACGACAAGGAGGAGGGAGCACCAGTGGGGAGATGCTTTCCTTTAGCAACAAATTCTGAAAAATAAGATGGTGTTTCTGACAGTTCTGCAGTTTTCCATTCTAGGTAATTTGAACTGGCCCTGGCAGAATTCACTGGTTTGCAGCAGAAGACAGCAAAGAAAGTGGATTCATTTGCCACGTCAGTTCCTGTGTTCCTAATTTTTTAATGCGCCGTGCCTACTCAAGAAAATAAAGCCTGGGCTTTGTGCACACCTCAGGCTATTGTGCCAGAGACAAGACAGCTCTCCATGCACAGAACAAATGTAAGCATGTGCAAAACTAAGCAAAACAAGAGCCACTGAAGTTGGAAGCACTGAAACCAGAAATAATGACTCTAAAAAAACCGCTCTTAGGAAATGCTGCTGAAAAGACAGGAAGCTATCAGAGTTCCATCCCCTGCCACTCATTTTCACCTATTTATTTAACTGCTGGACGTGAAACACAAGAAAGAAAAAAGCAAAGAAAGTCTTCACATCAAACCCAGAACACCAGGAAAGTTATCTGTTATGGAAATATTCGGGAAAATAAGAGGTAATGGACTAAATGGGATCAAGCAGAAGACAAAACTGAATCCCTGCCTCCCTCACCGAACCCCTCAACCACTAAAACATCACAAAAGAAGGGAGGCAGCAAAGTCAGTGTTCCTACTTTTCAGCTTCTCTTCAGAGGTTTGGACACCATGTAAGCCTAGACGTTTATTTTTTTAAAACTTGCCCAAATTGAACTGTAACGGGGTTTTTTCCATAAAGAACACAAATATATTGATCTATTATTCTCAACTTAAAAACTGGAGGAATTGAAAGAGTAGAAAAAAGGGAAAGAGAGTTCTTACTGGCTTCAGTTCGAGAAAAGGTCCACAAAAAATAACTGGGACAAGTAGTAGCAACACATGTAAAAATCCAAACCAATATTTTTATGGGAAAGAGAATCTATAGACTGATATATATACACCTACACTCCAAGTTCATATTGGTTCTGTTTGTCCTGAACATCCATCATTTAATTCCTTGTTTCTTCTCACATTAGAATGGTCCTGAACAACAAAACTGCTGAGTGTACCTGCAGGAGCCAGGAGAGGTTCAGCTTTACAGAACACCCACATCACACTGTCTTGACATCAGACACTGAACTTTCCCACAAGCAAACATCTTATCAAGAAAAGGCAGAATTTTGATTAGAAGAAGAAAATAATTATAAAATTCTAATTATAAGATCTAAAAGTGAGAAAGATTTAGTGCTGCTTTTTTAGTTATTCTCAAATTATCTCAGTAAAAGCTACTATATTTTAATGGGGAAAATTATGTTTGTCATTGTCACACCATGAAAAAGTCATGAAATTAAATGCTGAATCCTTTACATCTTCGTATCTGTAAAGCACAACATTTTCTCCTATAAGCCTAATAAAGACTTGTGATACAGTCTAAATACTGTGGCATTAAAAATAAGTATTGCTGGAGTTTTACTTTAGAAGATCAAATTCTACAAGTTTATCCACTCTTGACTGATCAGAACCTAAAGTAGTATTTTACATGTACAGACCCTTCAGGTGAAGAAACTAATGGTTTTCCCATATTCTAAGTTTTGTGAGTGCAAAAAGAGACTAAAAAATATTAGAGATGCCTTCACCCAACTATTAAAATAAATGATTAAAATCTAAATAACTAAGAAATTTTGAAATATTACAGAAAGAAAATATGGCACTATACAACTTGTTGAAAAGTACATTCAGAGCATGCAAATTATCCAAAACAAAACAAAGTTATACCTTTGCATGAAGGCAGTATGTGCAGCCTCCACAAAGTATTTTTCTTAAGTACTGAGAAGCAATTGCTGTTAGTGAAATGACTCATTTCTTTAGTGAAAGTGATAAATATGCTAAAGATCTGTTTGATGCATATTTAAAAAATATGGATTTTTATTCATATTTCACGTCCAACCAAGAACTTGAGCAAGAAAGCCCTGAAAATGTGATGAGTTGCTGGGTTTCATATCATTATAAACCCAGAATGTCAGAGCCAGAACTAAAATACACATTAAGCACATGTTTTACTGGTGTCCTCCGAGTATTTGACACTGATTTGATTAAGCATCACAAACAGAGGTGTATCCTGGAATACACTCACAATTCTATCTCACAGCTGCTCACACTCCAGCCCAGTCTCTAACTTTACTCCCTTAACCACAGCAGTTGGCTCAGCAAGGAATTCCGTGCTTCCACAAGAAACTCCACTCACTCCAGCAACACACAGCCACACTTCCAGCTCATTTCTGACTGGCTTAACTGAAGAGCAACTCTGATTTATGGAGGATTTGCACATATTGTACAGGAGGCAAAAAAGTAGCCAGTAAATATCTGAGACAATTATTCAAATGGCACCGTGACCTGCAAAAGTACAGAGTGCACCAAGCAGAGCCAAAAATTCCACTGTGTCCATAGCTGGGAACAATGAGTGCTTGGAGGTAATGGGAGGAAGAGCCCATCAGTGGCTGCTCCAGCCCAGGTAAGTGTCACTTCAAAGCAGACACTGTTGGCACTTGAACTTTTATACAAATAAACACTTTTTATACAATTCCTATTTTTGAGAATGTAATTGTTCACAAGCAGCCACTCTCGACCTGAGCAGAGGAGGCTTAGTTTAAGAATTAAAGGAACTTATTTATGCTGCCTTTATGATACTTTCCCTCCTGAATAACTCTGAAATTGATTTGTCTAAGTTTACAGAGAAAAAAAAATCAGTTGGAGTGGGGAGTGCTTAAAAGTTATAGAGGCAAAAGGAGAGAAGTTCAGTTCACAGGGTAGAAAAAGTCACTCCAAGATATTACTTTAGTAAAGTCACTTAAAGATATTACTTCAGCAAAGTCACTTAAAAATTTTACTTTAGGAAATATCAAGATATTACTTTAGGAAAGATACTCCTTTAGCAAAGGATTTACTTTGGAAAAGTCGCTTTTGCCACTGCTCTACAACTTGCTTGAAACTCCGAGTAACTGAATGTTTTTGTCACATTACATCATAGAAATTGTCTTTGTTAGGCAGACATAGACATCTTTTCCTGTACATAAATCTAATTTACTGGCCTAGATAACTCTGGGAACAGACAGAACATTGTTTCTTGTCCAAGGAGCTTTTAGGAAATCTGTAAGAGTAGCACCAGATTGTTATTTCTTTGATGAGTTCTACCTAAGATAAGATACAAAAAATCCATACAATATGACAAATCATTGTATCAAGGCATAGGTACAAGATTAAAGGAGAGAGTGTAATTTCAAGGCATGAAAAAGGAAGAATGGAGGTGATGGGAGGTATCTGGGGAGGAGTTCCCTATTGCTTGGGGAAGGGCATAAACACCACTTGTTTCTCAAGCCATACAAATCCTTTGGCTTCTGAACTGGATTTTTCTCTATAGGAAATCAGAAAGCAATTTTAGCAACATTTTAAAATCTACAATCTCATGGAAAAAAAAAGTAGATAAGGACTAAATTAATGAAAAAACTAGGAAGCAATGAAATGGGAAAAGGGTAATAGAAAAAGTAGGCCACCCTTTTACCTGTTTTTCCATAAATTTAGCAATGTCATTTCAAATTCAAGAATAAAACTGCTCATTTAAAAGAACTCCTAAAAGAAACTACTATTTTTAAACAAAAACTGTCTACCAGAAGTCTGAAATAAAGAAGTGGGTTTGATTCAATCAATACAATTGTATCTGTTACAGTTTCAGGGGTGACCTTTATATCAGACCTTCCTTTTCTCATCTTCTCAGCAATTTTGCTTCACCAATCCTCTGGAAGCAGAGTTGAAAAGGTGTAAGAACTATAAATTATGATAAAAGCTACGAGGTAAGCACCCCATAAGCTGGTGACCAGATGAAAACTCACCTCCCAGCTCTGCATTTAATAACCAAGTGTCTGCTGTACCTCAGGATTTCACAGACATCTCCCCTAAAAAATGTGCTCCAGAACCTGCGTGGGTAAAGGAAATTCGACCTCGTTTACTGAAAGGTAAAAACAAACTCAACTCCACAGATTTTTTGTGCTGCTGCAGCAGTATCCAAGACATCCCCCTGCAGCACATTTTTCAGACATATAGATAGCAACTGAGCAGTAATATTTTATGAAGGTGTCACGTTACTGCCCCCAAAGGGAAGTGATAAGTGCAAGGCAGCCATTGTGACTCCAGATTTTAAAGATAATTGCAAAAAACCTATAATATATAGTTATAATGCAATCTAATGTACAAGCCCAGATGTTGCCAATCCTATTTCTTTATTCAGGCTGAATATATTTGACATCATGAATGGTGCCCCCAAAGTTGGAGGTACCCACTAACTGGCCTCCTTCAGCAACAGCCTCTTCTCTGATGCTGTTTGAGGACAGGCAGAAAGGCAGGTCAGCAATGTCCCCTTCTCCCTGTGGCAGCTGGGAACTGAGCCAATACATGGGTTATCCAGAGAAATTGGGGCTGCCCCATCCCTGGAAGTGTCCAAGGCCAAACTGACTGGAGCTCTGAGCAACCTGGAAGGTGTCACTGCCCATGGCATGAAGGTGGAATGAGATGATCTTTAAGGTCTCTTCCAACCCAAACCATTCCATGATTCTATTCCGTGTTACAGAAAAATAGGGCACTGGGAGAATGGGGTTTTGCCATAAACTGAGGGGAGTAACCAACACAAAGCAGTTTTGCTCCACTGACTTCTAGAGATTTATCAACTGGAACTCAATAAAGGCCAGGTCCCAAAATTTGACCCAACAGTATCTTTGTTATATTTTATTGATCTGCACACATTTCTTTTATCTGTAAGGTTGTCCAATGTCCATAACAAAGTTTGGTTTGTGTCACATGAAACATTTTCTCAAGTAACTTTATTAGTCTAAATTCATCCAAATGCATTTGTCATGACAAATCTTTTTACAACTTAAGAACAGAATTCCTACTTGAGAAGAAAGTTTTCAAAGTAAATGTTTTCTACTTTCTAAGTAAAAGATTTTCTTTTTCAAGAGAATCAGTCTTTTTAAATTACTCATCTGCTTTTTAAGGTAGGTAGAACAGCAGAAGCCCAAGATGCAAAACCCCTTTCAACCTCAGTAAAGTTATTATTTAATTACATGTTGTGTTACATGTCCTAACCAAGAGAACAGGATTTCAACATTGTATTTGTGTACTTTAGCTACTGTTCTCACAGTCCAAATTCATTCCCCACCATGGCTTTTCCATAATTATGACAATGAAAATATACAAACTATAATAAGAATGTCCCAAACATTTGACCAAAACGTAAACACAGCTTTAAAAATATCCTCCTCTCATTTAAGAAGGACTACTAATCCCAGATAACAAAGCTTTCCGGAGTGAGTTAAGTAGGAAGTTCCCAAAATTTCCATGTTAAAGCTGTCCCACTCAAATCCCAACTACAGGATCAGCACCACGTGGACATATTGGACAACACTCTCGGGGACATGGTGGGATTTTTGGGTGCAGGGGCAGGAGCTGGGCTTTGGTGATCCTTGTGGGTCCCTCCCAGCTCAGGATATTTTGTGATTCTTTAGATCAATAACATACTTATTTACCAGGAAACTCAAAGTGGGGCTCTATGAAGGGCTGAGCGTGGAATAACCACAGACACACAAGACACCTGAGAGAAAACCTCCTGCCCCAGACCAGGATCAGGAATCAGCCTCGACTGGCAGAGCAGCTGCAGCCCTGCAAGCTCCTGAAAGCTTTCAAATGCCTCACAAAGCTCTTACAGTGTGGAAGACACATGGCTCACAAAGCTGATAAGCCCTGTAATGCTGACTTGCAAACAAATGACTCCCAAGAAACTTAAACAGCAGCTACTTACTGCCCAATTATGCAGTTTGCTCATAAAAAAAAAAAAAAGAGCCTGCATCATTTGACATCTGCTTTAGTTTGGGTATGAAGGGCCAGTTGCATTATAAGACAAAAATCCTGCTGGTTTTAATGAAGAAAAAAAACACACACAGAGAATAAAAAAAATAAGGCAAACTTCTTAATAAATCGTTCAGCAAAAGAGAATTTACAGCTGGTTCTAGTCCTGGGAATCACACATCTCAGTGAATGTCGTTTCTAGGAAATACATTTCACAGTTATTTCAGTGGTGCAACTGTTCTATTTAAAATATTTATATTTAATTGCTCAGGGAGCCTAAGGGCTGCTCACCCTTTGGCAAGTGCAGCACAACACCAGCTCTCACCAGTCTCTGCATGGGAGCACTGGGACATTTTGCACTTCAGTTGCCAGGTCAGACAGAACCACTGCCACCAGTAGTGTCCCTACTATGGTCCTTTATATTTTACAGCCTGAGAGTCACTGCTGCCTAATAAATTATTGTGTTTCTCTGAAATTTGGGCACATCACTAAAATCATTAAATACAATTCATCAAAACCGAAATTTTTCTCTTTTTTGTTTTTTCTCTGAGAACCAAGGGCTACAGAGATCCCCAAGATTCCAGTGCTTTCACAGCCTGTTTCTCTGAATTCCTGGAGAAGCCACCCTGGAAGGTTAAGAGCATCTTGCATAACCTCCATTAGGGCAAAGCACTTTCTAAAGCTAAATGTAACCTGCAGAATTCTCCTTTCAGGCTACTAAAACACACACACGAAGATTTTTTCAGAAGATGATGAAGGAACACAAAACACAAATGATTTGCCCTTATCCAAATGACAAAATCTCTCAGGCTATAAAAGTAGACAGTGCTTCATCAATTTAGGAATGCTTCACCCACACAAACAGTCATTCAAGCACTACTTTATTATGGCAGCTCTGTGCCACAAACACCAAAATCCCAGAACACTTTCTCCAGAGCCGCTTTGCAAACCATGGCTTGTAAACAAGAACTGAACTGAGGATGAGATAATGGACTGGGGGAAAATATTCTGCCCCAGTGACACATTAATGCAAATTAGGAGAAGGAGATATTTATTCTTCATTCTTTGTCTGTGTCTTATCTTGCATCAAACCATCCAGTGGAAGATGGAAGCCACTCCACAGCTTGAAAACTGGAATATTATTGGTCCAGGAGAACATAAAGAGAAAATATATATATATATGTATATATATAAATATACTTAACACAGAATTAAAATATCAGCTCTTCTAAAGATACAACAGCACAAGAAAAGTCACTCCTTACATTTCAGACTGGCTTCAGGAAAAGGGACATGGATGAAGATGAGAAACTACTGTGCCTCTGTAAAAACCCAACCAATCTCTTCTGCCAGCAATTGCCACACAGCTGGAATTTGGGAACAAGCAGAGTGTGTAATAAGGTTTCAGGAAGAGCACTATGAACAAACAAGTTAATTTTCACTTCACCCAGTGGATTTCAGAAATGCTCAAGGTGACCATTGGTTGTTGAGATTTGAGATTAATATGAAAGTAACCATTCCATACTAATGACTAAAAGTTCAACAAGTTAATAATAATAAAGCAGTTAATTTTGCTCCTATTTATCCCCCCAGATTAAATGTAATCCATGTTTGTATTAGTTGCATGAGTATCTTAGTAAAACCTAGAAATAGAAAAGAAAATGTTGACCACTGTGATTTTAAAACAATTTTGAGAATCTCAACAAAATCTGTTTCCAGTAGAAGGAGAAAAAATGTTAATACTCACAAACTTAACAAAAACACAAGGGAGAAATTCTCAAAAATTCCCTTCACTTTTTGTCCAGCACTTTATACTTTTGTACATCAGCAAAAATGATTTTTAGAACAGCTTAAGATGTCATAAAATTGAAGTGATACATTCTGAAAAGTAGAAGCTTTACCATTGCCAAGCATATGTTCTGTGTTAAGCATAGAACATTTGTAAATATCTTTAAATTTATACATAAATTATGAGTGGGTCACTTTGATATGGAAAGCTTTTACAAGCATTAGTGAACTGTATAAATGGTTTTTTTTCTATTTAATCTTATGCACAAAAAGGACAAAAAGAAGAAGAGACAGTATAGAAGAAGAAAACCTATTTCTAAATCTTTTCCTGTTTGAATCACAAGCTCAATATGAGAAGCAGTTCAGGCCAATTCATACAGGCCTAGTTCACTTCCACAGAGATAAACTGACCAAAATTCTCTTACAATGGCCCAAAGAAACCCTCTGCACAATTCTAATCCACATCAGGGGGGACTTTTCTTCATTGAAAGAATGTTTTAGCACAGAGACACTGATTTTAAAATGTGCTGAAAAGATCTGTTGTTTTTACAACAGAAAACCTCTACTTTGCAAACTATTGAGTTTGTCTGGGGAAAAAAAAAAAATCTCTATTAAAACAATGCAAAAAAACATCCTGACATGTGACTTGAGATTGAGCTACACTGGGCATGGGACAAGTTTCTAGTTCAGGTCATAGGAGTCTGAATTTCTTACTTGGGCTCTGGTTCAGCGATTTGCCCCTAACTTAGGCAAAAACCAAACCCAAACTGGTCTATGTTGCACCCTCAGCAAACTGGGGACGTGTTCACACACCAGTTTACACGTTAGAACTGAAATGCAGAACTGCAGTGAGTTCTCTCCTCACTGACATGTGCCAATTTAACAGGGGGTTGGTTTCCAGCACCCACCTTGTGCCTACACTGCTTAAAAAACAGAGAGAGAATATTGTCATATTCGACCCTCCTTATTCTACACTAACAGGAGGAAAAGAGAGAGCAAAGATGAGACTGTCACTTCTCAACAGGAAAAACCACAGGTTTGACCACCTGGAAAAACATTGGGTGCTCTTTGGGTGCCATGTGTTTCATGTCTGTGTTTTTCAAAGAAAATAAAAGTAATTTTTTAGAAACTATTAGTGTGACAAACTCTCCAAAGAGAGATTAAATATCAAAGTCACCACGTGTACCTCTTCGATCACACACGTGCGAAGCACGGAAATTTGGGGTGCAGGTTTGAAGCAACTCCTTACTACCATTTGTTATTGCTGCTGTTTCCTCAGATTAGGAACTGTAAGAACACAGCTTTTACAATCAGCATTAGGAGCTACATTTTGCTGAGGGTAAATCACACAACATATGGAATCTTGTCTATTGTAAATTTAAAACCAGCAAACGTTCTCACCGGAATTCTTGAACAGTTGTAGGGAGTTGTTCCAGGGACAGACTTAAAGTTCCTTTGTTGCAGGTTTAAAACAGTTATTTTTGTATGGGTCTTGGCAAACATTAAAAGTTCAAATTTACAGTAAATTAGAGATAAGTGACACAGAGCTTGAAATATTTCTATTTCTAGTTTTAATTTTTAATTTACGAAAGAGGGGCAAACTCCTCAGTCCAGCAGGAAAGTCATCGTCTTCAGGTAAAGATTAGATTCACTATTCCAGATCCCTTTGATTCCAAGGTTGACAGGGTGTGCAGGTTTGCTTGGCTTGGGGTTTTTTTGCAGAACAGGCACAAGATTCTCCTTAAAAAATGAAATGGTTGTAAAAGGAATTCTACTTAAAAAGTTGAAAATTTGACAGCCAGCTACTCCAAAGTTCCTCAGGGAAGGAAAAATGTCCCTATGGACTTTGTTGTCCCATCCCTCATCTGTATCATAAATGGGTTACAGCATTGTAACCAAATGGTCACTTAGTTATTAGAAATAAGAGATTAATTCAGATTATAAAATTAATCCATTCCCTGACAACTGATGAGAAGTAAGGTCACAATATTTATTTGACAAACAGGCATCCCAGGAAGTGGTACTCTCTTGGAATACTCTTATACTTCTCTGTGTATCAGAGGGAAATTACTGCTGATCCTTCCCTTGGGAGCACAGACCTTACGAGCCACCTCTTCTCACCACACTGGGGATGATCCAAACTTACTATTCCTGGAATTATTGTTCCTGAATAATAGCAATGATTTGGATTTGTTTCAGAATAAAAATGCCTAGTCTGGTTCATGCTTGGCTAGAAGTTTTCGAAAATAGCTGTTTTCAGTTTAAGTTTGTTCTCTGCATTAACACGAACGATTCTGCATTTACTTTATCTGGTTTCAGATATTTCCAGAGTATTTCTCTTTTTTGGTTGCTTCTGCCCATTTTCTTGATGAAGATCTGCAAACACAGCAGGCACAATGATCTCACTGCAGAAATGTCAAGGTCCTGTATGTTCTTCAAGTATGATAAACATGAGGGGGTTTTTATCCTTTTTAAACGTTGTAGGTACCAGTCCTGTTCTGCTTCTGTGCTTTCAAGTTGGCTTCTCTCAAACAAAAAGAACACAACCCACCACATTCTTATTCTTACTGCAGAAATTAAAATTACTTTGGGTGCTCTGGAAGGAAATGGTGCAAATGCATAAGGAGAAAGTTGGGCTTTTCCTTCAGAAATGACACCGTTACATAAACAGGGGAATGGGAGGTCACTGAAATGGCACAAGGACCGTGTGCTCTGGTCACCTGCTTTTCACACTGAGCAGAAGCACATCTCACCACCCTGTTCTGCGACGTCATCCTGCCTGAAAACCTGATCCACATCTTCACACACCAAAGCCTCAGCCAGGAGGGAGCAGGAGGCCTCTAACAGATGGCAGTGGTGTAATCCCCGCTCTCTCCTCAGCTAGTAGCACTTCCAGTGAGTCAGGATGAACTGACAGATTTTTCAGGAGTCTGAGTGTCACCTGGGGACGTGTCCCTCGGATGTCTGAGCAAGACAACCTCCCTGATATCCAGTTTGACCCTGGGGCTGACCTCAGGGGCACAGGGAGCAGGAGGAGTTGGGAATCAGCTATTTAAAGCTCATTACAATATCAATGTCAAGCTCAAAGGAACTGCCAAGTCCACTTAATCCTCAGCGCTGAAAACATACCTTCCAAACCGAAAGCGTATTTATCTCAATGGGTACTTAAGCAAAGCCGACTGTTTTCTTCTTCTCCGCAGAAAACTCTTTGCAGTCATTGCTGAGTTAACTCGGAAACTGTTCAACGCCGAGCACAGCCCCTCTTCATTTTACCCTATTTATACACCTCTTAATGGTTCCTTTACTTCCCACATGAGAATGAATTCCCAATAAACACTGCAGTAATCTGTTTACTGCATCCTGTTTATCCAGTTTAGGCTGTACTAAGCATCCGAAACAGCTTAGACGTTCTTTATGTAATAGGGCTGGGACAGCAAAGCTCACCGGGCCTCAGTGCACACAGCCTACAACTGGTCTGCCACAACTCACAACCCACATGGGAGCTTCATTTGCATTTTTAACTAAAAAATTGATACTAAAACTCCTTTATGTAGGGGACACATATATTCCCCTATTCAGTGTGTTAGCCATTGAGTTCTCGCAGGAAGAAACATCAAACATACCTTTTATATCTATTTTTGCAACTAAAATATAGCACTGAGTTTCAATCTTCCTCCCTAAGAAATGGAGGCACAATAAAAGATCTTGTTTCTGGCTTGAAAAGCCATTCAGTCGCCGTTGTTTATTGTTCCAAGGAAATCGTAACCATAGACACTGTAACTTCAAGGAATTGTTGCCACTACTCAGAGGTACATTTACTGACTGAACAAGCAAATAGATCTAATACACTTCTCTTTCACCCAATATTTTGGTACTTCACGACATCCACACCAACCCATCCCGATGCCTGCACCCCCTGCACTGTAATGCAGGCTGTATCCAGGTTCTAAATTAAAGGTAGTTTAGTTTTTTTCCTGTGGATAATATTTCTGTACTTCAAAGCAGCAGCATCCTGGTGGATGAGGGGAAGGCTGTGGATGTGTCTACCTGGACTTCAGCAAAGCCTTGGACACCATCTCCCACAGCATTCTCCTGAAAAAGCTGCAGCCACGGCTTGGACAGGGGCACTCTGTGCTGGGCTGGGTCTCAAGTTGTGCCAGGGGAGGTTTAGGTTGGAGATTAGAAAAAATTTCTTTCCAGAGAGGGTGGTCAGACATTGGAATGGGCTGCCCAGGGAAGGGGTGGATTCTCCACCCCTGGAGATTTTTAAGCTGAGACTGGATGTGGCATCAGTGCCATGGGCTGGGAACCACAGCGGGGTTGGATCAAGGGTTGGACTTGATGATCTCCCAGGTCCCTTCCAACCCAGCTGATTCTATGATTCTGTGATCCTCTGGCTCCAGGAAGACCCAGCTTTCAATATATAAAGTGGGCTTATTAAAAATACAAAGAGACTTTTTACCAAGGCCCCATAGTGACAGGACAAAGTGGATTTAAACTGGAAGAGGGAAGGTTTGATTAGATACAAGGAAGAATTTTTTTTTTATTGTGAGGGTGGGGAGGCCCTGGCACAGGTGGCCCAGAGAAGCTGTGGCTGCCCCATCCCTAAAAGTGTTCAAGGCCAGGCTTGGAGCAACCTGGTCTATGGAAGGTGTTCCTGTCCATGGCAGGAGGTGGGATGGTCTTTAAGATTCCTTCCAACCCAAACCATTCTATGATTCTATTTCCTGTATGAACTCCGTGATGACATTTTCATACATAAAACAAAAAAGCCAAACAAACCAACCAAACAGAATTATAAATTAATTTTGGAAAAATCAAAGTGTGAGGTCACAACCAAACCCAAACTCTTTAGAACCCAAAAGAAATAAAACACAAGTGTTAAACCACCTACATAAACATGTTATTATACATCCATAGGTGCAGAAAAGTAACTACAGTACAAAGTTATACTATAGCTGCTACTTCTCATTCAGGAAATCCTCACTTGAGATACCTTTAGAGGAGAAAACACATGTAAAGACTGAAACCTCTATCAACCTTCATAAATTATGCCAGTGATTGCAAAAATATTCCACCCATAAGCTTGCAAAGGCAACAGAGGCTCTAGGAAGGAAAGGTTGGTAATTCCAAATCTAATCACAGAGATCTGGCAAACAGTTCTATTGCTGAATTTTTTAAAAATACTGGACTGCAAACCCTGCAAACCAACAGCTTTTGATGAGCAGACAGCTCACCACTTCACTTCTTTTCACTACATTTCCCTCTGCCAGTTTGACCATTATTTGCAAAAACAAAAGTACATGATTTAAACCCAGTCTGATGGCAGCCCAATAAAATCTAGTCTGTTTAGTCCCTTTCTCTATATAAAATCTGCATGGAGTTCACTGTATATTTTTAGCCTCTAATACAACATGGGACAACAAATCCTAAAAATTTTTAAATTCTGTTATTATTAATTTCATTACCAAAAGTCAATCAAGGATGAAATTTGAAAGTAGAAATATCTGACTTGAGGGTAAAAAGACACTGGGAAGGGAACTCAGCCAGACAGACAGAAAAAAATAATACATTTATTTATACATTAATACATAGAACACTCCTCTTGTCAGGAGCTGAAACCTTTCAAACACACACCACAAAGTGGAACCATGAAGAAAGGGCACAAACAGAAGAACATTCCCGAAGAAATCAATAGCCAGAAGTAGGACACCCATTTCTCACCCTATGCTGATTTTGGTACAGCTGTTGCACAAAGCTGTTGCTTTGTGCATCAAAACCAAAATTGGTGGATTTAAACACAACACCTGTGCCTGAAGTTCTCCTTCACAGTCCTTAAATACGTTCAGGTGACAACACTGAAGCCACTATAGGAGAAATGCTGCTGTTTACAACCTCATTCCTTTCTCTTAAAAAAAAAGGCACAATGATGGTACCTGGTAGACTTAGGCCACTTTGCCAGCATGGCTAACCAAGACCATGTTTCCCTCCACTGAAGTTTCTCACACAAGCCTGGGAAGTTATTCAACGACTCCTTCCCGGTCTTTCCCACTCAGCTGCACAAAGATCTGACCAACAGGACTACAAAGACTCAGAATCAACCGAGGCCAAAAGCAAAATTCGGGAGTCGGGAATAGAAGATGGCAAATGGGAATGGGTTTGTTCTTAGGACAGGATCTCTCCAGAGAAAATTTTGGTAAACTCTGAAGCAAAAGCATGAGAATTTGATGTCTTCCCCACAGGTGCTGGAATGGCAGGAACCGAGGGATGCGACAACCAGGTAGCTCAGAAGCAGCTGTGTCTGTGGCACTGATCTCAACAGGGATCCCTTTACTTCATAGGTTGAGGGGGTGGAATTTAGGTCCTTCAAGCCCATTCATCTTCTGCACTTCTTAAGCTGCTGTCAAATGCCCACTTTTGGTCTGAGTTACCTGGTGACCTGCTGCACAGAAGTCCAGAATTGATTTTCAGAAGGGGCTGCAGTAGCCAAGCTGACACAGGCTCTGCCTTCTCCCCGTGTCACTCCCACTGTTTGTTCTCCCTCTGTAATTGCTGGATCTGTGCGTGGAACACCCTTGACCCAGACAGCGGGTTTGGGAGGACAGGGAGATGCTGCTGGGTCATTTTCCTGCTGCCTGGCAGCTCAATGAAGTTGCAACCTTCCATTTAGAGAGTCAGGGGAGATGTTAAGCACACAGAAGATCAGAGTCTTCATTTCAAACCAAGCTGCCCATGTCTGACCTTACTCTGACACTGGAACCAAAGCCACCCACAAATGAACACATGGTGAGCTTTCCCATCACCAGTTCTGTGAGTGAGTCCACTGAAGCCACCACCCAGTTTCCAGCCAGCCCAAAAGGCTTATTTTAAATGCTACATTGTTCACTTACTCAGCAAAAGTATTTTGAGAGGAAAACACACCAAAATAGAAAGTTGTATGAAGAGTATTGTATACCATGCTTGATGGCAGTGCAGATCATTTACCCCTTAAGACAATTCCCCAGAACTGGGATTGTTAACAAGCTTAATTACCAACCCCATTCTTAATGCTTTTCTTTCCCATTTCCAGGTGGCATAGTTTTCACCCTGTGACTTGAAAGAGTCACACAGCCACAGAGTTTATGTCCACATGATTGGTTTTCCAGTTGGACCAATATGAAAGTTCTAATTTATCATTCAGGTCTGAGAAAAAAAAATTCAAACCTTTAGGTCAGGCAAGGGAGAATAGTACTACACATCATTCGGGGTTTATCACTGGTATATTTGCTATTTTCAACAGATAATATTGAAATAAGTACATTTCCCTGTACTGGTTGAGGAATGAACTCTCTGCAGGTTCACAGAAAAGAATACAACACTCAGTGACTGCACTGAGACTTAATTAAACGTTTCAGGATGGCATCTGCACCCTGACTTCAAAGCTGAACTTCCACTGAGTGAGAGATCACCACAGGCAAAACCTCCAGGAGTGGTATTGTTGGCAGGAAAACATCATACAAGGCCTGTATTGAATATTGAGTAACGCTCTCATTTAAACACAAAATCTTTTCATTTTTCATGTTATCGTTTCACAAAATCACTCTTCACTTGCTGAGTAGGAGGTCTAAGCAGAGCTGTAACTGGCTCCAGTGCAGCAATTGTTTAGCTCCTACCAGTTATTCAAAACCAAGCACAGTCATTTAAGTGACTTCCAGTTAGATCTCACATATATTAATAAATACATGGAGTAAATTCAGTACAAAATTAGGTGAAGGCAAATCTTACGGTCAGTTATTTCTCAGAATGCTCAAGGTTAATGAAATCAAGCAGACATTTACAGAAATCATAACATTCAGGGGCTTTAGGAACTCATTACTCACAGTCGTAATCCATTTTCCTAATCCAGTGAATGGTATTAAGCAATAAAACATTTTGGTCATCTGCTGCAAAACTGTTTCCTAAGTGATTATTTTATTCACTGACACTGCAACAGCTGAAGTAATGCACAATTAAATTAAACTATTTTTGGCCTGGCATAACCAGCATAATTTGGGATATTTCCCATTTTTAACAAGTGAATTATAATATACATTGTAGGAATATGTATCTGAAAGCACTATACACTTTGCATTTAACACCCAACAAAGTATAGACTATTTGTAATAATACCAGCAGATTTTCTGCAATACAGTGCTGACATCTTATTGAGAAGATGCTTGGGTTTTATTATCCATACACTGGCAAAATTAGAGGTTATGCTCACAAAACAAGTTTCCTTCTCCATAATTTGATCACAAGGCTTTCCCTTGCACTGTAGCACACCCTCCCCAGGACATGAGGCTTTTGTAATGCTGCCTCACCCCCATTTCCCCTGACAAACATGAATTCATTTTCATGTTATAATCAAGTTCGTGGAGGAGAGAGAACTCACAGGTATTTAGGTGCAGTGACTGTCTTGAATATTTGAATCTCTCTCTGGGTCTGAGGGGAGACAACTGATTAGCAGAGACCCTGATGGAAAAGCTGTAACACAGCAGCTCCTGGAGGTTACCAGCTGGTTGGTACTTACAAATCCTCAGCAGCAAAGGCAACCACTGGTCCCAGTGCAGCCAGGGAGGGTGAGGAGGGACAGGAGTTGTTACACAGGGAAGGAAGAGGAAGGGCAAGGAGGCAGTTCAGTGGGATATGGGTATCATTAGGGTGGCTTAGAGTCAGAGCCAGACAACAAATGCAAAAGAATGGCCTCTTTTGTACACGAGGGGAAACACAGCATGGCAGTGCTGGGGGCACTGTGGCATCAGAATTCAGGGACCCAGCACAAGGGCTGTGGGTAGCCCTAGTTCAGAAACTGCTTTTCTTGTTTATCCACGTGTTTATGTAAATTTACAGTTCTCTCAATCTAACACACTGAGAATAAACCACAGATAAAAGAAACAAAATAAATAGAACTACTACTAAAATATTCTTAATGGTTCTCTCATAAGTTGAAAGACAACAATATGATTGGTGATAGGTAAAACCCAGATAGAGCTTCAGAAAGTTAACTTAAGCCAAACAGCTCCTTTAGATTTGGTTTCAATGCAGAAGATTTCTGCTTAGCTTCAGTTTGGAGCACTCTGTTATCTTGTTTAGATTTTGTTTAGACAGGTTTACCCATCCCTAATGAATGATATATTTGCCTAATTAGCCTTTTAGCCCTTCACTGAGAATTTACTTGATGTAGGTCTTGTGAAAAATCTACAATAAGATCAGAACCCCAACAAAATACACTGCATTACCTGCTTCTTCCCCCATCAGCTTTAACGGTATTCCTAAGTACCAACTGTTTTCAGCCTATACTCAAAAGGAATAAACAAAGGAAAACAAGCCAAAAAAAGCCAAAACAAAAGAACCAAAATAAACCCCATCACTGCTCATCAAGACTAAGCAAAGGAGAAAACTGCTGAGCAGCAGCTGCCACAGAGAGGGAACCCAGAGAGGAAACTGCCAAGACCTTTTAAAGTCTCCTTCTCTAGGAAGGTTCATCTCTTCTCTCATAGCCTTTTTTTTTCAGTCTTTTAAACTACAAATAACTGCATGGTTTTTATCACCATATTTTCATCTATATGTCCTTCCCTGGAGAACCTGTTGAAAGGTTTATGTGAAGAAAAATCTTTGCCAGCAGAGCAGTGCTGTGGCTGCCTTGAAAACCAGTCCTGCCCAAACACAGCCCTGAACAGAGACATCAAATCCAAAATTGGTGGATTTAAACACAGCACCTGTGCCTGAAGTTCTCCTTCACAGTCCTTAAATATGTTCAGGTGACAACACTGAAGCCACTATAGGAGAAATGTTGCTGTTTACATCCTCGTTGCTTTCTCTTAAAAAAAAAAAAGCAAAATTATGGTACCTGGTAGACTTAGGTCACTTTGCCAGCATGGCTAACCAAGTTATATATATAAATTATATTATATATACGGTATAATTCATTCCATTTTAGCTAATGAAGGTTTAAATCAACTTCCAATAAACCACTCACAGCTCAAAGCTGGTCAGGAAATTCAGTAAGCATTCTTAACAAAAAAAAATAAAATCTTAAAAAAAAAATACATATATACACACACACACACACATAAAGTCAAGAAATGTTCTGGGAATGTTAAAAGTGCAAAACACAGTGTTCAAGAGAAAAAATGCCAGGAGAGCTGATGACAAAACCTATTGCATCATTCTCAGGGTCCAAGCCCACACAGCCACTCCTGGTCTGGCAGGGCCTGGAGCAGCACATGTCCTGCCAGCAGAAAGCTCCACAGTTTGAAGGCCCAAGATGTTTATTTTCAAATACTAAGGTTTAATCCTTGTTATGTCCAACAGCTGAGTCAAAACCTATTCACTGGAGTGATTGAAGTCCGAGAGGAATCGTGATTGTGTGACCTTCCAAACCAGAACTCATGTGGCTCCAGCAACACACTGAGGCACAGAAGGTGTTACCAAAGCACAGTTATTTGATATTCTCTTATAAATAAACACCATCATAAGATAATGGCTGTATTTGTACAGTCTTTCTTCAGCTCATTTTCAAAAGTGTCTGCTTACATAAATACATACTACTTTAAAAAAAAATTAAGTTACCTCTATAAAAATACCCAGTTCTGTCTCCAACATATATTTCAGGTGTTCTCC
Source organism: Pseudopipra pipra (assembly GCF_036250125.1). Taxonomy (NCBI): domain Eukaryota; kingdom Metazoa; phylum Chordata; class Aves; order Passeriformes; family Pipridae; genus Pseudopipra; species Pseudopipra pipra. Next base: position 21,541,943 of record NC_087559.1, read on the forward strand.
TTTCTCTGTCATCTACTGGCCATACAAAATAAGCACCTTTAACTTGGATTTTGGCAGTTGTTTCATATTTTAAAATTAAATTTCTAGTTAAATCTTCAGAAACACAAAAAAAGAGACTTTTTTTTACGGGAAAATAAGAAGCAAATTAAAACATGAGATGAAATGCAACAGTGGAAGAACATGGAGCACTACGCTGCTTGAACTCTCAAGAACTGTCTGATTTAGCTGAAGCAACCCAAGGTTTATCCACAGAATATAAATAAAATTAAGATCAAAGAGAAGAAGGAAGATTCACCTACTACCTCTGTAAGAAACCGTATTCTGAGCATGAAACCAAGAAGGACCAAAAAAAAAAAATCATAAATTGCAAATAGTTTCTCTGTTTCATGGGCTGAGTGAAGACAAATGAGAACAGCCCTGAGAGGCAGCTCTGCTGAAGGGAAAAGGGAAAAGGAGGAAGAAAACTGCACCAGTTCAAAGTACTAAAAAACCTCAACCAAACGCAGGAATTTCTTACATTAGATTACATTAATTTCTTATATAGATTACATTAATATTGACTGCAAATTTAAAAAACTAACAACACAATGGATGTATTATGATCACATATTTTATGTAGACTGCAGTCCTAAATTTGCATGGAATTAAATGTCTCATCTGGAGAATGGTCTAATAGTCCATTGTAATTTGCTTGGTTTATTTTCCATGGGTTTTGTCCCATGGTTGAAATGTGTGGGGTGGTTACATTGTTTTCTCCAGAAAATACTGTTAGAAAGAAGTAACTCTAAAAGAAGTACCTGCTGGCCAGCTCACCTGTGTTTTAAAAATAATAAGAATTTTTTTCCCTTTACTAGATACGTGTTACATGTCTCCAAATATTCAGAAAAAGGAAAAAGCCAAGAGCAGATGCATGTAAAGGCTTGGATTGACTTTGAATGGAATGTCAAGCTTTGGAGTACCTTTGCTTGCAGAGAAGTGATACCTATAAGCACATATCTAAATTATTTATTGCAGTTCTATTTTCCAAAAAAAAAAAAAAAAAGGGTTCAATCAACTGCTTTAAAAGGAAAAGTGAAACTAAGGAGCTCTTCAGGACAAGAAGAAACAAATGAAAAGAAACTTCTAAAAATTCCAAATGCATCTCAAGATGAAAACTCTACTTCATGGGTAGCAATCACTTCATCTCCATTCCCTCTCTCAGCACTCTGAAGTCTGGTAGGTCTGTGTTTTATCTTCACATCCTGTACTACCAGAGGGTGTTTTGTTCTTGGCCCAACATGAGCCTTCTTCTTTCTGTTTCCTAATACATATTTACAGACAATATTTAATAATAATAAAAATAATAATAGACTTAATAATAATAAAATTAAAAATATAGAGACTGCACATGTCACACAATCAAACTACACTTCTCAAATACAGCATAGTGAGGCTTGCAACAATATTCAAACAGGCACCATCCATTCACAAACAAGTCACTTTACAAACTGCAATAATTATTATGAAATATCTGCAGTGAAAGTCAATGGACTCTATTAATGGAGAAAGACTTGAAACAGAGTTTTTCTTAGGAAGAACGAGGAATGAACACCAGCTGTGTTATTTCTCTTAAATCTGGAGATAAACCTAAAAGACAGACAGAATTAGTTCCCTCTCTCTTCCTTCAGTTTCTTTAATGTGGATTTTTTTTTATGAATAACCTACAAATCTTTCACTCAGAATTATTTTGGCTATTTTAGACCAGATGCACCCAACACATAAATGTGCACTGCTTCATTAAGTGTAGCTCTACTAGAAAGAAATAATTCAGGTTAAAATACTGTAAAACAGATATGATTGAAAAAATGTGCCATGACAAACAGTAAATGACACAGTTGCAGATACATGAAAATAAAGTCTGAAATGCTTTAAATAGACCTAATAAAAAATTCATATCAAAATAAACAATTTAATAAATTCAGGTTTGAGGGTTTTCCTTTAACCTCTGAATATTTTACTGCTCATGATTTTAATTACTATGTAGGACACTGCCAACTGCTGTCACCGATATCTATCCCTATGTAGCAAATATTACTTCTCAAAATCTAGATAATGTATCTCAGAATGAATGAATATTTTGGGGAGGCCATGGGGTTAATGGGATCTCTTAAGAAAAAGACTCTGACCCAGCTTATATTTAGGATTTCCACTTTTACACAGCTTTGGGAACATTTTCTCTGGAACAGAATAGAATAAAAATGTTTAGTTTGGAAAAGCCCTCTAAGATCATCAAGTCCAACTGCTACCCCAGCACAGCCATGTCCACCACCCAGCCATGTCCCCATGTGCCACATCCAGACAGTTTTTGAAAATGCCCAGGAATGGTGACTCCATCACTTCCCTAGAGAGCCTGTGCCAACGCTTGACAACCCTTGCAGTGAAAATCTTTTTGCAAATCTCCAATCTAAACCTCCCCTGGTGCCACTTGAGGCCATTTCTTTTCGTCCTGTCACTTATTACCTGGGAGCAGAGCTCGACCCCACCTGGCTCCCTCCTCCTGTCAGGGAGTTCTGGAGAGTGAGAAGGTCCCCCCTGAGCCTCCTCTTCTCCAGGCTGAGCCCCCCCAGCTCCCTCAGCTGCTCCTCATCAGACCTGTGCTCCAGACCCTTCCCCAGCTCCATTCCCTTCTCTGGACACGCTCCAGCTCCTCAAGGTCTTTGTTGTCATGAGGGGCCCAAAACTGCCCCCAGGACTGGAGATGCCTCAGCAGTGCCAGCACAGGGGGACAGACACTGCCCTGGTCCTGCTGCCACTCTAATGCTGACGCAAGCCAGGTGCCCTTGGCCTTCTTTGCCCACCTGGGCACACCTGGGATCATGTTCAGCTTCTGTCACCAGCACCCCCAGGTCCTTTTCCAGCTGCTCATCCACTAGCCTGGGTCTGCAGGGAGCTGTTGTGATCCAAGTGCAGGACCCGGCACTTGGCCTTAAAATCACAGAATCACAGAATCAACCAGGTTGGAAAAGACCTCCAAGTTCATCAAGTCCAACCCTTGATCCAACCCTGCCATGGTTCCCAGACCATGGCACTGATGCCACATCCAGTCTCACCTTAAGCACCTCCAGGGGTGGTGAATCCACCACCTCCCTGGGTAGCCCATTCCAATGGCTGATTACTCTCTTCATAAAAAATTTCTTCTTAATATCCAAGCTGAACTTCCCTGGTAGAGCTTAAGACCGAGCCCTCTTGTCCTGCTGCTGGTTGCATGGGAAAAGAGACCAACCCCCACCTGGCTACAACCTTTCAGGGAGTTGCAGAGAGTGATGAGGTCTCTCCTGAGCCTCCTCTTCTCCAGGCTGAACAGCCCCAGTTCCCTCAGCCTCTCCTCACAGCACTTGTGCTTGAGCTTGTGCTCACTGAACTTCACACAACTGGCCTCAGCTACCGATCCAGTCTGTCCAGCAGATCTGTGCAAGGAAAATTACCCAGTCTCTCAAATTAAATATCCCCCTCTAGAGAAGTGCACTGGTGACAGCTCTTAGTCATAACATCACAACTCACAGGCCTTCAGGTACCAGCAGTTCTCCTCACACAACCTGAACCTGACACTAATCCTGAAATTCAGTTCTGCTGGGTTTTATGCATGTGCATCCCAGCAAAGGGCACCAGGGAACCTCCCCCAACACCACCAACACCAGTTCCTTAGAGAATGGAGCACAGCACCAGCTGCTTCCTTAGAGTCACTGCAGGGACCCCACCAACTCCCAACAACACACACTTAAAAATATTCTTTGCACAACACCAGCAAACAATTCTGCAGCATCATACCAGGACACTTCCCCTTGATTAGAAACATTTGCTCAAATGAGGTTATTTTGAGTTGCAACCAAGTACGTTACCTTGCGTTAGGGAATGATTCATCCAGACAGATTTTAATTAAAAAATTAATATTTTGTGCCTAAGATAGTATTTAATGTTCTAGACCAAGTGAGATTTTAGCCTGAATCCTAGGCAGCACTGCATTTTCCATGCCTTGATTATTCAAATATCAAATCCTTGTAAAAATAAATTTGAAAAAAGCTATTTAAGAAGCATCAGTTTTTAAAGGATTAATATACTGATTATGTGTAATGATGGCTAAACCACTAAAGATCAGGTTCTATTTTGCCTATTTAAAAACAGGTGGATTTATCAGTCCTTTCTAGTTGTAAGCAATATGTTTTGAAGATCTGAATATGCAAAAATCTGTTGCTGCAATTAAGCTGAGATGAAGGACAGACTCTAATCATGTCAAAAATAACAGGTATATTCGTAAAGACTGGAATACATCCAAAAGTTCAGTGGCAAGACAACTATTACAGTCCACATGAGAAGAGGCAAAATATTGTTATGGTAAATTGCATTAAATTATCCTTTTATGTTTCTTTCTCTGCAGGTGGATGTTCTACCTAAAAATACCAAACCTATCAGGCCAGATCTTTGTTTTGAAAGAATTTTCAAACTCTAGTAACTGGTATTTGCAGGAAACACTAATAGTTTCCATTTAATGTTTTTTTACACATGTCCAATTGCACCTGGCATCTCCCACTGTTCCCATCCTGAGGGGCCCATGCCTGTCAACAGCACATAATTCAGGGACAAGTACTTGCACATCAGTGATATCTCCAAGATTCCAAGATACAGGACTATGAAAATATTTCACTTGCAAAGTGTCTTCATCCATCTCTTGAACCACTCTCTTGCTGCATTCTCCTGATGAAATTATCCCTCCTCATCTCCCCAGCCCTGTAAGTGTACTCAAGGACATCCTGAAAATGTGGAGCAGCACTAATGCAGCACCATGCTCACAAAAATTCCTTTATATGGGGCTGCACGTTCAGTTAGGGAACCAACAATTCACTTGGATTTCAGGGAGAACTGCACGTGTTTAGAAACCAAGGGGATCATTTCTTTTCGTTTGCTGCATGATAAAATTCCTGTCCAGAACTCTCATTTGTGAAGGAAGATGGAATAAACACCACCAGCCTACATTTCCCTCTTGTTGTTTCTGGCTGTTTTGCATTTTGAGGAAGGAATTCAGTAATTCAGGCCCCCCCATTCTGTACCACTGGCTTTGAAGATGACCACGAGCACTGGCCTGTGGCATCCCTTCTCCTGAGGCCTGCACCTCCCTCCCCCTTCAGCAGCACTTGCAAAAAACAGACTGGAAACAGCTTTATTGCCAGCAAGACCTTCAGCACAGACACAGCCTGCATGAGTCACAGTGTCCTTGCAGTGCTCTTGCTCACATCATTTGGCACAGCAGCTTAAATCTCCAGCAGGAAAGTCCTGGGATGCGACGGCTGCACATCTGACGAGGGCTCTGAGCTCAGCCCTCAACAGCCACAGCAAAGGCATCTTCATCAGCAAGGCTGAAAAACTCAGCTGGGCAGCAAGTATTTCTTCCCTGTGCATTTCCCCCACAAAACTCATCAATCTCCAAACCACTGAAGAGCATTAGCAAGCTCTGCTCTGTCGTTCCTACACACAGCAAATGCTCCGTTCAAAGACTGGGAAAGGCTTTGTTCAACTATTCCCAGAAAAATCTAAGTGCAGTAAGAAAATCGTGATTTTTGCCAGAACTAACAATTTTAGTGATTTCAATATGAAAATAAATCTTACCTATAAGTTTTCTACCATTAGAGATTAACTGCATAAATAAATGGGTTAATATTGAAACCAGAGGAAAAAAGGAGGGTTTGTTTCGCTTCTTTTGTTCTGTTCAACCTTCAAGGTATTAGACAAAAATAAGAAAAGTTCTTGGTAATCTCAAATCTGATTTACTTGGAAATGAAGTATTTTTGAAAACCACTGTCAACCACTTTCAGCCACTGAAGTCATTGGACAGGTCAGTTCTGCAAACTGCATGTAACAATTTAATGAACATGGAGAAAGAACTGCATTTAAGGCTATTTCTGGAAAATGGCTTTTGATTGTGGTTTTTAGAGTGAACACAGGGTGGACTGAAATTATGTTTCAGCTTTGTGAACGCTATTTGAAACATTTAACAAGAATTCTTGACCCTTATTACCACATATTTTTTAAAAAGGTTCTTTCCTGTCTAATAAGATGATTGATAAAGTGCATTTCTAATCACAAAGTAACATATTTGGGGTGTTGAAATGTTCCCAGTTCTAAGAATCAGTTCTGCAGTAAAACATCTCTTCCATCTATGAACAGGAATTTGTTCACAGTGCAGACCAGCTGGGTAATGCTTGTACCACCACACTTTGTGCATGAATTTTCCCTGGGGAAATAGATTTCTAGTCATCTATTGCTTCCTTTTGAACTGCACATAAGGGATTTATAAAAAGGATTTTTCAGGCATGTCATCAGTCAGAGAGCTTTGGAGACAAACATTAGGTTCTCAAAAAATATTTTTACACTACTACTTGGACACTCACAAAAGCAATCACTTCCTCTTGCCAGCTCTCAGATTATTATGCAATATACCCAAGCTTTTACATTCATTCAGCATACACAACTGTGGTTCAATTTGGCACATTTTTGGTTTTTAAATGTGAATAAGAATGCTTCAAAGAATAAAAATGAGTTGGGAAATATTTATACGAGAAGCTGAGTATGGATTAAAATTGCTTGGCTTCAAAAGTAAAATTAGATGATGTTTAATTTAGTTTATTTATGAAGTTGCATTTGTTCAATTTAAATACGTAATCTCCTTTGAGAGAGTTCAGCTCTGCAAAATGATAATCTGTTCCTATATTTCTATTAGTTGTGATTTATTCTGATTCAGTCCTTTGTTCAAAAATGCTAATGAAAGCAGATGATGCTGAAGAAGATCAACAAGGAACAACAACCAACACATCCATCGGTCTGAAAAGCAGGGAAAGACTGCACGACACAGTCAGGCAAGAAATCCAAGACAAAAGATTCCTAGGGAGACACTGGTTATGGAGAAACCCAAGCACGGGGACTCAGCTGCCAGGCTGAACTAGCATGACCTTAATTCTCAATAACTCATCTCAAAAAGTCTTGCAAAGACACAGAGCAAATTACCTTTCTCCTGTGGGTATATATTTAAGAGAGATGAAGTGCTAAAAATCAACCTTGCTGGGCTCTGACGCCGAGGCTCCAGGGAGACAAACCCCTGCCTGAGGCTTTGGGGACGTGCGGGTTGCGTGGAGAGATGAAGGACAGGGGGACAGCAGCTGTGCTGCTCCCTACGTGTGCTGAGAAGGCACCAGAGAGACTGTCAAATCAGACATTCAGGCTTTGCAGTTGCTTTATTTCCCTCTCACTGCTTGTTTGTGTGTTTACTTTACTCCTCGGCTAAGATCCTCAAGGCTCCCGGGATGGCTGTAGGGTGGGACCAGAGCTGTGCCATAAAACCCTTCTCCCAAGTCCAGCATCGCAGGCTCGTACAGCTGGAGCCAGAAACTCCTGACACAAACATCCCTGAGGATTGCCAGGGTCAGGACTTCACTTTGCAGCAAGACAAACAATACAATTTGCCACCAATACCAGAGACCCTCAGAAATACCTTAATTACAGCAAGATTTTTCCCATCCTCTAAGCAGATCAAAAACCCTCCAAACCAATGCCACTGATCTCCATATTTTTTTCCTTAGGAGGCTATTTCTCATGGACACACATAGAACATCACACCTTCTGTCTTTCCCATGGAAGCTGCTCAATCTTCACTGTAAGTCATATAATAATAGGTTAAGGGGAGGGAATCCCTATTTCTACACTTCTATTCGATTTGCTATCCTCACAAAAAGGTGAGAAAGAGTAGGATCCACTCCCTCTTCCTTCCAAAACTGAACTAAAAATAGCTTCATCCAGCCCTTATGGGCATCACCACAGATGTTTTGTGCTGTTTGGCTTAATGGTTCATTCCAGAGTCTGTTCAATCTTTTGCAGGAATGAATTCCATAGCTCCCAAGAAATTTTTATCTCGAGCAACTACAAGTGTTCCCGCATTTGTTTTCTTATTGCTGTGGTGGAACTTGGTTGCTATAAAAAAAAAAAAAAGTGGAGTCATGGGAGAGAAAGTCAAATCCATATAAAATTTTGAATTAGCCAAGGCCTCAAGCTTTGAGGCTCTCTGTTCACTAGAGAATGAACACAAAAAGCAGACCAACATGGTTATGTGCTGCTCCTGAGGGTAACTCCTGAATAGAAATATCTGGCAGCTGGTAGGAAAGTTT